>NW_027465517.1:0-24562 GCF_043290135.1 Rhipicephalus microplus | reverse complement strand
GAGTGTGGCATGCAGTCATGTTTTTACATGACATGCATCTCATCATTATCATGTTTGAACCAGTCACATTCCTTCGTCATTCATTCATGTAATGTAATACCAAATTTAGCATGTGTGAAGCTAGCGAATCGGCCACGAACGCATCATCAGGGTAGGACGTAGTCATGTTGTTACATGACACGCGTGTTATTAAAATCATGTCATTTACTTATGTCGTTCGTTCACGTCACGTGATACCGCATTTGGTACATGTGAAGCTAGCGAAATGGCCGCGAGCGTATCATGAGCGTAGCATGTAGTCATGTTGTTACATGACACGCATCTCGTGATTATCATGTTTGCACCACTCACATACTTTCGTCATCCATTCCTGTCCTGTCATACCAAATTTGGTATATGCAAAGCTACCGAAATGGCCGTGAGCACCTCATGAATGTGGCATGTAGTCATGTTGTTACATGACACACATGTCAAGATTTCTATGTTAGGGTTGGTCGCTTGTGTTCGCCATGCAGTCATGTCATACCATATCCGTTTTGCAACATGTCATGGGAATGAAACCGCCAAAAGAGCAGCAAGATCATGAAATGTAAATCATGACATTCATGACATACATGTCATGATTGTCATGTTCATTTCATGTTATGACTAGTCAGTTATGTTTGGCATACAGTCATGTTTTGTCATCCCAAGTTTCGTATTCATACCATTATCCAAACGGCCATGAGAGCAAAAAGTCGTAGGCGGATAGATAGATAGATAGATAGATAGATAGATAGATAGATAGATAGATAGATACGCTCAATGTCGCCGAAGTTCGCCAAGAAATGCTTTGCATTTAAAAGCGTGCAAGTGCTGTTGAGCTTCCTGCCATCTACTGGCCTGTCTGAACGACTCAGAGTGGAACGCTCTCGTGTGTGCGGGCGTCCATGCTTTGTTGTTATTTATATTTCTGCCTCGATTCCCCTAGCTAATCCCGTATTTCCCCACTGCAATGTTGGGTAGTATATTAGATCCCGGCATCCGGTTAACCTTCCCGCCTTCCTCTTTTTCTCTCTTCTAGATACAAGGCACATCATAGTGGGAACCGTGCATTATTGTTAACAGACTGGAATAATTATCGAGGCTGGAAATTGAACCGAAATCATAGAAGTTAGGAGCACTACACATATAAGCCTCCACTGCAGGTGAAGGCGAGCACTCTCAGCAATGAGCCTGTTTTTGTCGCGGTAATAGAACAAAATTACAGTCAACTGAGGGAACAGCAGCAACAAAAACACCGATGACGACACAGATGTGTTCGCGACGCAAAAATGTCGAGGGAAACTATGGAATGCAACAAGCCGCGCAAATGTCGAGCCGTCACGGCAGTTGAGTTAGTGCATCGTGTTGCCCTTTAGACATGAAATTGACGTTGCTCTTTGTATGCTATAGCTTGCGGTGATTTAGTCTCCCTCGTTATGTTTGAGTGTGTTTTTAAAGCTTGTACATTTTACGGCTACATATTCCTCGGAAAATCGCGCTCGTGACCGTCCGTATCATAACGTGTTTGCGTCAACGCTTCTTTACCAATGCTTTCGTATAGAGCTATTGTATTTTACCCTTGGGGTGAACGCGGTAACTCTACTCTTGTAGCAATCGCAGCGCCATCTAGGAGTGGTCCAGCGTATATAGTGATTGTTAAAGCCAATGACTCTTTAGTAAATAAATACGCAAATACAAATGCTTCAACGGCTTCATTTCAAGTTGGCTTGGCTACTGCAGAAAACCGATGCTGTAATCATCACGTTAAAAGCGCACGTTCTAATAATTCAGCCACCGTGCGATATCCTGAGTGATTAAATTTCTCTAATACTAACAGGCACGCCTGTCCTTGGTCTGGTTGCTCGCAATCACTATATCTCATTTCGCGCGGGAATGCTTATTGACATTGAATTTATATACCTTTCAGATGCGAAGCTTCCCTTGCTGGGCCTATGTCCCGCCATATATATAGTTTCCTAAATATACACTAGAAGGAATGCTGGCGCCAGTGTCTGTATGAGCTGCAACGCTCGGCACTTCAGTGAGCATGTTAATGATGGGTAGTAAACAAATTTGTCTAATATTTGTACTTCTGGCTCCATGTGTCTTCGTGCGGCTCGGAGCTGTTTTCTCACGGAACAAAAATCAGCAAATGTTCAGTGGTTGTGCTTTACCACCTTACTTTTTTATGCTTGTCATTTAAAATGTGGTCACGAAGTTTGAAAGGGTTCGTTCTTTCCTTCGAAAGCAAACCAAAAAACAACCGAAACACAGCAATAAACAAATACACCATTGCGATTCGTCACCCGCAAGCACAAAGTCTAGCAAAATCCGTGTACTATACCCATCCTTCCATGGTCGCTGAACGATCGCAGCGCCAGAGTATAGTTAATTTTAGGAAACTCTATGTGTCCTGCAGCGTCGGCCATGTCAACACTAGTGTTGCGCAATAGGCACCTCCATTCCATTCAAATTCCATTACGGGGAATTGCAATTTGCCCCAATTCTATTTCATTCCCATTCCGGAAACGGTCAGCATGTCAATTACATTTCTACAATTCCTCAACGTTAGAAAGGCAGATCTTGATAGCTTTATCTAGCTAATTATAATTGTAACAATATATAGTCAATATCATCGGATACATAACTGCAAAACTACGCAAACACTTTACCGCGGTCGAGGAATATTAGCATAGCAACTTGTCTCATGCAGTACAACCCCACTAATAGTTTCAATAGGAGCACTTCTCCCGTCACCTATGGTATCTGCAGGGTCAGCACAATCTAAACAAAAAAGTTATTAACCAGTTGGCAACGCATGTATTTCCTTGTTTCGAGTGTATTTTACTACTTTCGCAGTCGTTTTATTTAAAGCCAGCAGATGGCAAAGTTAGAAACTTTTGCCGTTGTTAACCAGGAATGCTTTTTTTTACTTAAGTAACTACTAAGCCACATACGTTGCGAGATCTTTCGTAAACACCACCGTCTATCTTGCAGTAATCATGACACTCAAAAAAAATTTGACCAATCTTAGTTTTGTTGATTACTTTGGAATGAAAATTTTCTTCCAAGTGATGACACACATATATAGAAGGGCAGACGATCGTGTGTACAAACGGCCCATTTTTTTCTAAGTTATATGGCTGCTAAGCAGTACGCAGTGTGCTATTTCAGAGTAGGAGCATAATCAGCCTTCAAACTGCTGCTACAGTACACTATACCGGCTCAGTCTTGATATTTCATGTGTGCGTTTGCGTGTATATCTTCGTCTGCGATTCGTTCATGCCTATATGTATGTTGCTGGGATGCGTATTGGCCATGGTAATTACGTGAGGTAGCTATAGTGACCACTGCTTAATCTACGTGGACAATTGCACTTCGCTTATTATCATGTACATACTTTTGTAATTGATTTATCTTGATGTAGCAATATACATGCACATATAAACGCTTGTTAACTAAAAGTTGTAATGTATTAATTATTCCTGTAAGCACTATTGACGAACTATTTTGCAAACTAGCAAGTTTGCCCACCCGTTTTACTACCTTCACTTAATAGGAGGTTAGTGATTTTTCTTACAAGTAAACGGGTAGAGTTCAGTTAGGTGAATAAGCCGGCCTTTTTCGGAGAAGTGCATGTTTAAACAAGTGATGTCTTAATGTTGCTCAAGCTTAAATGCGTTAACGCTGAAACGACGACTTAGTGAAGCGTAGCGTAGAGATTCGGGGAGGTGCTGCCTTGATTACACGGGATCACTTGCTTTGGCTGGCTACCCGAACCAATGCTTTCAAAAGCCTATCTTATCTCTCTCTGTATGGTTCAGGTGCTAGAACAGTTAATCGTGCACACAATTCACACATAACACAGCTCATCGTGTACGAGTATGTTCTGTGCTGACCTACCCACCTTTGCGATATTTTCAGGCAAAGGCACCCATTGGTGTAGGCAGGGGAGACAGGAAAAAAAGGGGGGCGGGGGGATGTAATATAAGGCGAAATTGCGCGCAAGCTGGCATACGAAAGCTTGCAATAAAGAAAGCGTAGTAGCAGTGTCAATACGCATTACAACTTAGAGAAGCACTTTTTTGAAAATGCGTCCGAGTCACCGAATGCAGTAGACGCAAGAACAAAGTGAAATATAGGGAGACAGCAGGCGGCTGAGGTGCCCACCAAGGGGAAACAATCACGTGGTGTTAGGTGAATACGCTGCAACCGCATAGTTCTGCAAGACGGACATCATGGCATAGAGCCATAGTTACGCGAAGAATAGAGGAAAACTTCGCAGCAACACATCTATATAAGGATAGAATTATGGTATAGGTGCGTTGCTTACATATGTACCATGCCTGTAATCAGCTAGACGTATTTAAATTACTGTATTTAGCCAAGCCATTTTAAATTACTGCTTTATTTTTTAAATTTGAGGGTCTGTCTTTTATTGTTCGAAGTTAAAAAAAACCACACTTCGACGAAAGTGTGCTGTTTTTTTTTTAAAATGTAATTCTATTTTCATTCCACTCCACCAAGCTTTGTCACCATGCCATTCCATTCCGGGATCGCAGAAATCTGGAATGATCCCGGATTCATTCCAATGCTAGAGTGGCAACTCCACGACCCTGGTCCGCACCCACACTACGCATTCGCAACTTTCCTCCTTCCTCTTTCCAACAGCTGCGCGTTCCTCTTTCCACTGCTCTCCGTTCACCTTTTTGCAGGATCAGCCACCTTTTGCCCTCTCCTGCACTACCCTACCCTGTTGTCCTTTCTCACGCCACTTTGGCCTCGTGCCGAGCGCCCCGTCTATCCCCCCCCCCCCAATTTCGCGTAGCCCACGTCATCGTTGACTGGCTGCTTGAAACACCTTCTACATCCGGTTGCCGCGGGTCCAGCTGTCGTCTCCGTCAGTTGGGTTGAAACTGCGTGTTTGCTGGTGAACCGTGCCTACCATAATCGTGCCGGTATGAACTCTGCATTGCGCTCACACCTTCAAAGGATCGCCAACGCGATGTACCCGTACGGGGACACGCCCTGCCCCGCACGTGCTGCACGCACGTGGGCCACATAACGAACAACAACAATCAGCGCGGGCAGCTGCTTGCAGACTGACCGCAAGTCGTAGGCTCTTGTTGGACCACTCACAGCATATTCGGCTCGGCGCGTCAGAGATGTGGCACGGCGCGTCACGCGGAGGCCGCGAAGGCCCGGAAAGGAGGAGGGATTGTTTGTTGGAATTTGTGGCGTGCCGGTGGCTCGTAGCGCTGCCACGCGAAGTATAGTTGATCGCGACGGCATTCTGCACACGATGGGCACGCTTACTTGAAATGCTTGAACAAATATCGCCGGTGGTTTACAGACCGTTTAAGGGCAGCCTTCCGAAAAAAAAAAACATTCAATTAAAGATTATAAAAATATGTAGGTTTGAAAGTCCCTAAACCACCATATGATTATCAGAGGCGCCGTAGTGGTGCAGCGCTCCGGAAATTTCAACCACCTGGGGTACTTTTAACCCAAACTTGAGAAAGAGGGCGACGGCATTTTCGCCTCCATCGAAAATGCAGCCGCCGCAACTGAGATTGTCAATAGAGAGAGGCAATAAAAATAACTTAAGAAGCTTACCATGTGCGGCTGTACGGATATAACTGCAGCATCACAGCGTCATTCTGCTCACTGTAACGAATAAATAATATTCTTAAACCTTTACAGATAAGTGAGTATTAAGTGACCCGTTAGGAGTTTCATAGTGAGTTTCGTAGTTCTGAGATTACACTATTTTTATCCTGGTTACGGTAGCCAGCAGATGACTTGGATGTCGCCTTTAATTATTTTTATTAGTATTATTAAATGCGAAGCAACTCTTGGCGACTTCGGCGACTTTGAGCATATCTATTTATTTATCTAGCCGCCTACGACTTTTACCTCTCCTGGCCGTTTCGATAATGGTATCAATACCAAACTGCGCATGGCATAATATGACTGTATGAAGAACATATTTGACTAGTCATGACATGAAAATGATGACATGTATGTCATGAATGTCATTATTTACAATTCATGGTCCGGAAGCTCTTGCGGTGGTTTCGTTCACATGGCATGTTGCAAAACTGGTTGGTAAGGCATGATTGCTTGGCGAACACAAGCGACAGACCCTAACATGAAAATCATGACATATACCACATATACCAAATTTGTATTATGATGTACGTGAACGTTTGACGAAGGCATACGACTGGTGCAAACATGATAATCATTAGACGCGTGTCATGTAACAACATGACTACATGCCACGCTCATAATGCGCTGGCGGGCCGTTTCGCTGGCTTCACTTGTACCAAATTTGGTATTACGGGACGTGAATGGATTACGAAGGTATGATACTGGTGCAAACATGATTAACATGAAATGCGTGCCATATGAGAACATGACTACATACACAGTCAAGGTGCTAATACATTTCGACGGCAAGCGGTGCGCGGGCTCACAGGCGTTCATTTGTCGCGTCACGCCAGCGTTGCCACGCCGGGCACCGGTCCTGCCATATACTCGCAGTAGTAGTAGTAGTAAACATTTATTTAAACTCGCAGGCGCGCCCCATGCTGCGGTGCTTTGATGCATGTGCGTTTCAGCGCGTCCAGTGTCCCTCCGTCATGAAAAGAGGGAGACGCAGTGTTGTATGAGTAACGCAACGGCGCGAATTCGCGCCGGTGGCCGTCGGGCCGCGCCGACGGACACTGGTCGCGCCTGGCGTCAGACTATAAAGTGCTCGAGTTTTGCTAACGTAGCGTCGCTGTGCCCAACGTGTGCGCGCTCAACGCTACATTGGGGTATATTGGTCCCAACAAGTTGTGCTCGTGGCCGTTTTAGGGGCGAAGCTCCTTATGGCGTGGCTTGTGCGTCCCTCGTAGTACGTAACCACCAGTGGCACATACCCGAAATAGCGGTGCTTACGATTTTGACCTCCAAGGTAGTTCCGGTGAGAGATTTCTTCTGTGCATTGTTGAACAATAAAAGATAGTGCTCAATGCACATGGTAATGGCTGCTAAGGGGGAATGAGAGACAGGAGCATTCGGCCTTTAGGTAACGCACACGCTGCGATCCCTATTAGCAGCTATGGGCATGTACATTGAGCACGATCTGACAAGAAAGGGTTGCTACGTTATACTCGCTGGGTGTAACCTCCTTGGTTTTAGAAAGGTTTCGCGAGCGTTGGGCCGCATAGCCATGAATACAGTGAACTAGTATATACCATGAACTCGAGGTGGTTAAAGGTGGGAAGTAAACCCGAAGCGCAAGCCGTAAGAAAGTGTGCATGTGCCACCTCCCGTTTAGTCCTTGAAATGCCCGCTGGATGGCGGTGCTTCTATGTGGGGAATATAGGATGAAAAGATGCGAGATGGTGGTACTTGGAGTGTTGAATAGATGGATGAACGGACACACAGACAGATGCATGGATGGACGCATGAACGGACGCAGGCGCGGATGCATGGACGAACACAGGGACGGAGGCACGAAGAGACGCACGCACGGACGGGTGGATGGACGCATGGACGGTTACACAGACGTACACAGGAACGGACGGAAGCAAGAACGAATGGACGGACGAATGCTTCGCCCCACTCCCCATCATTCACTCCGTGGATATGCTGCCATTTCTTTCTCGCTCCACATATACCAAGTTTGGTGTTACGTGATGTCAATGGATGGCGAAATATATGACTGGCACTAACACGTTAATCCTGACACGTGTGTCATGTAAGAACATGATAACATGTCACGCTAATAGCGTGCTCGCGGCCGCTTCACTAGCTCCACATATACGAACGTAGTATCACGCGACATGGATAGTTGAAGAAGGTAAATGACACATCCAAACCTAATAATCATGACACGGAAGTCATGTACGGCATCATTTACCTCCACCTCGTAACGTTGTGCTGATTGTAAAGCGAAATATCAATGTTTCTTATTCGTGCTTCGCATATCATCAATTCCCACTGTACGTAGGATCGGCCAATCATCATCATCATTATTATTATTATTATTATTATTATTATTATTATTATTAATATTATTATTATTATTATTATTAATATATTATCAATGACCTATGATGTTTCCTGAAATACTGCTTCGCTTCAATAAGCCACAGTCCATAGACGACGCTCACGCGTCCCTCTCGTGTCTTGCTGTTTGGCTGCGTTTTACAAGAGTCCGTGCGGCAAAGCAAGACCGACAACAGGGCGAAACGGTACAGTTTCGTTTTAGATTGAAGCAGCGCAAACAACTTAGGACGAAGTTAGACAGATGCAACGCGCGCTGGCTCTCTCCATCCAACTTTGCGCTCGCTGTTTGCACCGCTTCAATCCAGTATGCAACCAAGTATCCTAATTTTTTATTACTATTTTCAAACCAACAATTTATCCAAGTCTTTTTTTTTTCTTTCATTTTTTCTCATGCTGTCTTTTTCTCTCTCCTCTTCACTAGGGCGAGTGAAGAGCAGGTCACTTACAACCGTGGAAGTGGTCAACTTCGCGGCCACCATATTCGTCGCAGGGTGAGATCGGCCCGCCCGCTTTAGTGTGACACAGTGATTCCAGTGACAGTTGAACACACGTAATCGTCACCAAAGGCGTGCGCTTGGAGGGGCGGGGGCAGCCTTCTCTCTTAACAACCTAAAAGTGTGGTGGGTGGCAAGTCTGCCTCGAGCATTGCTGTTTTAAAAGGGGAGGAGACGCATTGCGCCGCACTTTTGATACAGGTTATTAATACTTTTAATTGATTTGCATACACAGATACACATAGACACAAACTAAATTGTCGTTTGCGACACAAAATTCAGGAAGGATGAAAATATAGTGAGCCAGCCATGCCATTTTTTTTCCATGTCCATTTCGGAATACAAAGAATAAGTAAGAAAAAACGAGACCCACGACTTTCTGCGAAATTTTATACATTGAGGGGCGCCGAATGGTGCGCTAATGCGCATGACCAAAGCACCGAAGCGTCATGGCTCCCAGCGGCATAATCTCACACCCAGACTGCCATTTTGGTCTGAATTTCCGATGTGTGCATCTGGTGCCGAGTGAACATAGCAGGCGTCTCTGGGACATTAAAATAAATAAGCCACCCCATTCACGCCACTCCAGCTTACAAGGTGTAGTCTGGGCATCATGCACTGCGCCGTCATTGGATGCGAAAATGATCAACGCAAGAGGAAGATATTACTCAGCGCTTTCTCTGAAGACCACAACACGATACCGGAAACATGGCAGTGAGGGGCTTTCAGAATGCGCAGCGTTCTACCCCAACGAAAAACGCTCCGCCGTCAGTGGATAATTTCGGAACAACAACAACAACAACAAAACTCTGAACTCAGTAAAAGTCAATTCCATTCAGCGCAATCCGGAGCGGGATTCAAGCGCAACTGCAACGCTCGCTTACAGCACAAGTTCTGCTTTGCCACAGTCGAGGCATGCAGCTGTTCGACACATTTGAAAGCAACGGATTCTGCTGTTCGCGTTGCTTTTCATAGCAATGGCTTGTACAGTCTGTTTCACGCTTAGAGGAAATCTCATAGCGCGAGGCTTCGCGATGCGGCCATGATGCGGCCAGGGGTCTGTGGCTGGCTCGTGGCACAGATCGGGCTACAGATCGCGCGTGGCATTGTATTGACCGGTTGAACCACGCCGTCGTTTACGGTGGTGTGTGCTACAGCCACATTGTTGATTGACTGATATGTGGGGTTCAACGTCCCAAAACCATTATATGATTATGAGAGACGCCATAGTGGAGGGCTCCGGAAATTTTGACCACATGGGATTCTTTAACGTGCACCCAAATCTGAGCACATGTGGCTACAGCATTTTCGCCTCCATCAGAAATGCAGCCACCGCTGCCGGGATTCGATCCCGTGACCTGCAGGTCAGCAGCCGAGTACCTTAGCCACTAGAACACCGCAATGGGACTGCCTGTCACCCTTAGTTCTCTTCGTTCTGAAATATTGTAAGTGTACCACAATTATGTCACTTTCAGACATTTAGGCTACATGCGCACACTGAGTAGAGTCTACGTTCCGCCAACGCCATCTGACCAGATCGGAATGGATATTTTGGTTCCACTTCGTAGTTTTTATGTTGGTAGTGGACGCTGGGTTATAGTGGCGACCGGCTACCTTAATCCCTACGCCGAGACAAAAGCCATCCAGAGAAGCACAGCAAAAGAGCTAGGTGGCCCGATCCTTCGTAGACAACATGGTGTTGAGAAACGGCGCGCCATTGATTGTTGTAACAGATCATGTGTTATTGCCTCAGCGGTACTATTCATCGCAAGTCGACTTCCTACTATCTACAAAACAACGGCCTGATCTAGCGGTCGAGCAATCCTGAAAAACATGTTTTCAATGTATGTGGACATTAAGCACAAAAATTGGGATGACATTCTACCTTATACCGGGTGTTCAAAATTAAGCTTTATGATTTTTTTAAAATTAGGCGCTCGAAGGCACGTGAGAACCACTTGTGCAAATAAGTTAAGCGGCCAGGGGGACAGAAAGTTAGATGATAATTATCGCTGTCAGCAGCCCAATTAACTAAAATTTAATAATTAACTTTTTACTGGCTGCGGTAAGTTGGCATGTTTATATTGAAAAAATGTAGGCAGTGGTGTTTGTACACAGTTTCAGTTGGAAGATTTTTTCTAGCACGCCTGTGTTCCGAGATATCCGGCTCCAAAGTTTAATTGTCTTTCGCACGATTACGCATGCAAGAGGGTGAGGGTCCGCGCAAAGCTCCTCCCTAAAGTGACGCATCTGTTGCGTGTGGTGTTTAGTGTGTGAAGAGGGTGGAAGCGTAGGCATAGGTGATAGCAATTACCCTTGCCCTCTTCGGCCGGCGAAATCAAAATGTGACAGCGCGGTGCGCCATGAGCCTTACGCATGATCCTGATGAACGCGATAACAGGAGACCATTTTTCGCGACGTTTTTTCGTGACTTTAGATCACACTGAGACATCTTCTTGTGAACGCGTTAGCAGGACCGTCCTGCACTAGGGTGCCCTCCGGTTAGAGCACAGCGTCTCTGCATTGAAGGTCTACCAAGGAAATCCACGTGGAGTCCTTTCGAGCTAATATGGCTGCTTCTGGCGTGAGGTATTCTACCAAAGTAAAAGTAGACGTGGTGCTTGCAATGGCTGAAATGAATGGCAACGCTTCGTTAGCAATGGAGCTTTACGCGTCTCGCCACCCACACCGTCCCCTTCCAACAAGGCCCACTTTCACAAACCTGTTTCGACGCTTCTGCACAACAGGCTCTGTCCACCTTCCGAGACGGACCAGGAAGGCAATCGTCGATGAAGACTTTGAAATCGACGTTGTCGCGTGCGTAACCTCGATGCCAGAGCTCAGCATCCGACAGATTGCCGATCAGTGCGGTCGCAGCATCGGAACAGTCACAAATGTTTTAAGAAAGCACAAGTTCCATCCATATCACGTTTACCTTCATCAGGACCTAAATGAGGCGGACTTTGAAAGGCGAGTTGACTTCTGCAATTGGGGCCTCATCAAAACTGATCAAGAAAATGACTTTTTGCACAGAATAATTTGGACTGATGAAGCTCGGTTTTGCCGAAATGGAAGTGTTAATCTTCACAACGCCCATTATTGGGCACAAGAAAACCCACACTGGCTGAGGCAGCACAAGCATCAAGTTCGCTGGAGTGTGAATGTGTGGTGCGGCATACTCGGGGACAGGATCATCGGACCTCACTTTTTTGAGGACAACTTGAACGGAAAGATGTACACAGAAGAAATATTAGGTGTTGTCATTGATGATCTTGTCTGCAGTCTTTCCCTGAATGACCTGCGCCAAGTATGGTTTCAGCACGATGGAGCACCACCACATTTTTCTACCAGGGCGAAGAACTGGTTGGACAGACGTTTTCCACAACAGTGGATTGGGCGCGCAGGAGCGATGTTTTGGCCACCAAGATCACCTGACCTTTCTCCGCTCGACTTTTTCCTTTGGGGCTACGTTAAAGATCGAGTTTACGTAACAGAGCCCAGCGATGTTAATGACATGAAGGACAGGATAACATCTGCCTGTGCGAGTATTCCTGCAGAAGTACTGCGCCGAGTCATCGAGTCGACGCGACAGCGGTTCATGCTTTGCGTTGCTGCCGAAGGCAGGCATTTTGAACACTTTTTGGGCATTGACGTCTTGAGAGGTGAAGAGTTTCGATGAGATTTGTGCATGACCGAAATATGCTTATGTAGCAGCAGGAAATATGCGTTAGCAAGGATAAAACTGTTTCAGTTATTATTGGTGGAGTTGTTGCTCTTGTTTCAATAAAAGTTACAGTACTCGGACATCAGCAGTCACGCTATTCGCGTAGCCCAGGCAACGACCACGCATGCTTCTCTAGTGATTATTACGCACGCGCACTGGCATCCAGATTCTCCGCTCGCACCATTATCTCGGCATGGTATCTGCCACTATCGTTAGAGGCTCTGCAGTTGCGTGTTACGACACTGGTTGCAAGCGTTCTTCGATTTTTGATTTCGACGGCCGAAGAGGGCAAGGGTAATTGCTATCACCTATGCCTACGCTTCCACCCTCTTCACACACTAAACACCACACGCAACAGATGCGTCACTTTAGGGAGGAGCTTTGCGCGGACCCTCACCCTCTTGCATGCGTAATCGTGCGAAAGACAATTAAACTTTGGAGCCGGATATCTCGGAACACAGGCGTGCTAGAAAAAATCTTCCAACTGAAACTGTGTACAAACACCACTGCCTACATTTTTTCAATATAAACATGCCAACTTACCGCAGCCAGTAAAAAGTTAATTATTAAATTTTAGTTAATTGGGCTGCTGACAGCGATAATTATCATCTAACTTTCTGTCCCCCTGGCCGCTTAACTTATTTGCACAAGTGGTTCTCACGTGCCTTCGAGCGCCTAATTTTAAAAAAATCATAAAGCTTAATTTTGAACACCCGGTATAATGTTTGAATATAATATTGTTAAAACAGATACCACACAGATGACTCCATTCAGCCTTGTTCACGGACGAGAGTAAGGACAATGTTGCGCACAATGCTGCCACACGAACTCGATGACAATAAAGCGAGTCCCCATGAGTCCACCAAATGCGCAGAAAAAGTTAGACAGTTCACACGTGTGAATACATCAACACCAAGAGTACGACGCAGGTTGCTATAGTTTACGTCATACACAACATCATAAGCGGGACTACGTCCACTGCAGGACAAAGGCCTCTCCAATGTTCCGCCAGTCAACTCGATCGTGTGCTTGCTGCTGCCATTTTACACCCGCAAACTTCTTAATCTCATCTGCCCACCTTACCTTATGTCTCCCCTTAACCAGCTTGCCTTCTCTGGGAATCCACTTAGTTACCCTTAATGACCAGCGGTTATCCTGTCTACGCGCTACATGCGTGACCTATGTCCATTTCCTCTTCTTTATTTCAACTATGAAATCCTTAACCCCAATTTGTTCCCTGATCCATTCAACTCGTTTCTAGTCTGTTAAGGTTGCACCTACCATTTTCCTTTTCATTGCTCGCGGCATCGTCCTCAATTTAAGCATAACCCTCTTTTTAAGTCTCCAGGTTTCTGCTCCGTTGCTAAGTACCGGCAAGATGCAGCTGTTATATACCTTCCTCTTGAGGGATAGTGGCAATCTACCTGTCATGGTTTGAGAGTGCTTGCCAAATTTTCTCCACCCCATTCTTATTTTTCCAGTTACTTAAATCTCGTGGCTCGGCACCACGGTTATTACTTGTCCTAAGTAGACATAGTCTTTTACAACTTCAAGTACACTAGTACCTATCTCGAAGCGCTGTTCTCTTCCGAGGTTTTTGGGAATCACTTTCGTTTTCTGCAAATTAATCTTAAGACCCACTTTTCTGCCCTCCTTGTCTAACTCCATAATGTGTTGCAATTAGTTCTCTGAGTTACTCAGCAATGCAGTGTCATCGGTGAAGCACTGGTTACTAACGCACTCTTCATTAACTATTATCTCTAACTGTTCCCATTCTAGGCCTCTGATAACCTCCTGTCAGGAGGGGATACGCATGTGACATACGAAATGGGGGACATTGTATATGGGTGTCGACGCCTGTACGAAGACGAGGACTATCCAAAATATTGCTCAGGAGATACTTCGGACGTTATCAAGTGCTGCGACGACCAAGTGACGTCACCTGCGAGGTTATTCTGAATAGCCCCCACTGTAGAAGGCATCGCCAGCAAGGACCTGAACATGCGCACGTAGTACGAATTAAACCATGAGCGAGTAATGTGCGAGGGACTATGGCTCGTACAAAGCAAACATATGCACGAATGGCTGTTTGCAACTTTCATGATCTATATGTGGCGTGACTATACATCCAACATGGAGGTTGTTGAGATGATCCCCCCGAAAGGCGTCTCGAATAATCATATGATGGTTTTGGGACGTTCAACCCCATATATCAATCAATCAATCGCCCCGAAAGAGAGGATAGCGGAAAGTACCACTTTGGCAAAGACTCGCGCTTCGGTGGCGCGAGTCTTCGCCAAAATGGTACTTTCCGCTTTTGTCTCTTTCGGGGCGATTGATTGATTGAAAATACTTGAATAATAACAAGTAATTATACGTGAACTCGCTCGTTGCATTTGGTGAAAACGTGCTGGGTAACGTCCTGGAGCTACGCAGCCGTAAGCTACCATCTGATTCCACAATGACCGAGCGCGTCGATCCCCCACAAGCCTCTTCCACGCCACCGCCTGTCATGTACCCTGGTGTACTTCGTCTGCGTGATCCACCAGTCTACAACGGCACTGAAGATCACGATGTCGAGGACTGGCTGTCGAGCGTGATTAACAAGAGGGATGACCCTGCGAAGCCGACTCACGTCATCTTCTACCTGACAGGTTTGGCCAACCTATGGTTCACCAACCACCAAGCCGACATTCCCACCTGGTCAGTTTTCAAAGAGACCGTGACCTCGTTTTTTGGTCGTCCAGCTATGCGCAAGCTTCGCGCTGAACTTGGCCTGCGGGGACGATTTCAGCGAAATCGTGAGTTTCACGAGCTACATTGTGGATGTGATCGGCCTCTGTACGCGAGTGGATGCGAGGATGACGGAAGCGGACAGAATAGAGCATATAATGAAAGGCATTGATGACGACGCTTTTCATATGCTTGTGGCCAAAGAGTCACAGACCATCACGGCCATGATTCAGCTCTGTCAAAGTTTTGATGAGCTGCGCAAGCAGCGAATTTTCACACGTCGCGCTAATACGCAAACAGCGGATATTTCGGCTTTGGAGTGCAAAAGCAGTGGCCCCGACTACACTGTATTAATTTTTCGAATTCGACAGTACATCCGGGAGGAAGTTGCTCGACAGCTCCCTCTTGTGGCCACCATGAACGAGACCCCCACAGCACCGGACCCCTCACTTCGCCGTGACTATTCAGACGCAAGTTGCCGAGGCTCTTCCTTCGCCCGTGTCCCCAATATCAGGTGCTACACCGCTGACTTATGCAGATGCCGTCCGGCAACCTCCAACCCAACCGTCGCTCCCTTCATACAGTCCAGTCGCCAACTACTACAGGTCACCAGTTTCCGTTTATCTGGTAAATCGACCCCTCTCGCCACCTCGAGCACTTGTAAACTCCTGGCGTACTCCGGATAATCGGTCCGTCTGCTACAACTGCGGTATTCCAGGACATGTCGCGCGTTACTGTCGTCGCCGCATAATCTATTTTAATGATGCTCAGCATTCAGGCAACATCCCTCGGCAATCAGAATCACATGTTACACCTGATGCACCTGACCGCCACTCACGTTGACCAGACTTCAGCCCACGTCGATCTCCTTCACCCCATCTTCGGTCTCCTTCTTCCATGCTTCGCCGTTCCAACCGGGCCCAGGAGGAAAACTAACAGTCGCAGTTTCTGAGGTGAGAACTGCGCAAACGACGGAATTTTCAAGGCCTCATCTGTTGCCTCCTAACGAAATTGCCGTGTTTGTGGATGGTTTCGCCACAACTGCTCTTGTCGACACAGGTGCCACTATTTGTGTAATCAGTGAAGCGTTACGCCGCAAACTGAACAAAGTGACGGCTCCTCTGGTTGACATTTTCTTACGGACAGCGAGTTCGCAGCACGTCCAGCCTTCTGTCACATGCACTGCTCGTGTTGTGATTCAAGGAGTGCTTTACATCGTTCAATTTGTCGTCCTTCCGCATGCGTCTCATGAAATCATCCTGGAATGGAACTTTCTTTCCGCTGATCATGTGGTTGTCGACTGTGCTCGTGCACAACTCCTTTTGTTTCCGTTCACCACGACATTCATAGATCTTCCTTGCTCACTTGAAAAGGTGATCGTCGCCGCTGACGTCGTCATCTCTGCTTTTTCGGTCAGCGTGGTGTCTATATTGTGCAACTTCGTCCCTGATTCAATTGCCCTCTTTATGCTATCACAAGAATGCGCTCGTCGCCGGAACCTTGTCGTCCCGTTTGCCGTAATAACACTTGCCGATGGCTCCAGTGCCGTGTACGTGTACAATGAGTTCCCTTGACCCGCTACCTTATTGCATGGCGAAGGTACTGGGAGTCTTGACACTTATGATGACATCTTTGCTTTCGATGCCCCTTCTGATACGACGCCGATATCCGTGGATGCTGTCACAGCTGCCACCGCGCCCTCACTGTTGACGAAGCCACACTACTTGACGAAGACGTTCTGCTGTGCAGCGTAGACACCGACCTTACGCAAGACCAGCGCAATCAGCTCGTTCAACTACTTGACCGTTTCCGCGCCTCTTTCGACCACGGACAACCTCCCTTGGGACGCACGTCAGTTGTCGCTCACCATGTCGACACCGGCCATCATAATCCACTTCGTCAGCGCCCTTACCGTGTCTCGCAGGCTGAGCGTGACGTCATCACTCGATACGTCGACGAGATGCTGCAACGTGGTGTTATTCAACACTCACATAGTCCTTGGGCTTCGCCAGTGGTCCTCGTGCGATAAAAGGATGGCTCCATCAGGTTTTGCGTGGATTATCGTTGACTAAACAAGATCACACGCAAGGATGTTTATCCTCTGCCACGCATTGATGACGCCTTGGATTGCCTTCAAGGTGCGGAGTTTTTCTCTTCACTGGATCTGTGCTCTGAATATTGGTAAGTGCCAATGGCCGAACCAGACCGTCCAGCGGTGTTTGTGACCAGACGGTGTTTGTGACCCCCAACGGCTTTTATTATTTTAATGTAATGTCTTTCGGTCTTTGGAATGCACCGGCGACATTTGAAAGAATGATGGACAGTGTCCTCAGGGGACTTGAATGGCGCGTCTGCCTTTGCTATTTAGAAGACATAGTTGTATCCTCTGCAAAGTTTGAAACTCATCTTTCCCGTCTGGAACAAGTTCTCCAGTGCCTTACGGCAGCCGCGTTGCAATTGAGCTAAAAAAAAAATGTCATTTTTGTGCCCGCAAACTCGCAATACTTGGCCACATCGTCTCAAAAGAAGGAATATTGCCAGACCCTGCCAAACTGCGCGCCGTTGCCGAGTACCACAAGCTTACTACCCTAAAGGAGCTCCGTAGCTTCGTAGGCTTGTGCTCGTATTTTCGGCGTTTTATCCGCAATTTCGCATCTATAATCGCCCCCCTGACCCAGCTTCTTTCCAGTAGCTCGGACCTCTCGGGCTGGGATTCCCATTCTAATGACACATTCACGACGCCGCGCCGGCTACTCACGTCTCCGCTAGTTCTCCGCCACTTCGATCCCAATGCACCTACTGAAGTTCACACGGATGCTAGCGGTGTCGGCCTCGGTGTCATTCTCGCTCAACGCAAGGATGGCTGCGACGAGTACGTTGTCGCCTATGCCAGCCGTACCCTAATGAAGGCAGAGTCCAACTATTCCGTCACGGAAAAGGAGTGCTTGGCTATCATTTAGGCTATAGGAAAATTTCGCACTTACCTTTACGGACGCCAGTTTGATGTTCTCACAGATCACCCTGCCTTATGCTGGCTAGCGTTCATGAAAGACCCTACTGGCCGCCTCGCTCGTTGAGCTTTACGCCTCGAGGAATACGGCATCCGTGTTATTTATCTCCCAGGACGCGGACATTCAGATGCCGATGCCATATCCCGTTCTCCGCTACCTCCTGACCTTGCCTGCTTACCATCTGCCATCCGTGATTCGTCATCGTTGAGCATCACCGACATGCCAGCCGAGCAGCGCAAGGATCCCTGGATCACTTTGCTGCTCGATGTCCTCTGTCACCCCTTACAAAAATTCTATATATGGACTCATATAAAAATCCCCATATATGGCTACATCAGGAATTGGGCATATCTGGCCCATATATGGAATCCCCATATATGGGCCGTACATAACCTGATATGTCCAAATCCTGATATAGCCATATATGGGCCTTATATCCCCATATATGGGTGTTGCTGTATATGGCCATATATGGCTATATATAGAAGCATCCATATAAGGTCTTATAAGGATGCGTTCATATATGGCCTTATATGGATACCTTTATATAAAGCCATTCAAATGATTCATCTATATTAGTTCAGCCTGTGTCACCGGCAAAAAATATAGCTGCTCAAATCATTCTTCAGCTAGAAATATACCTGTTTGTTGAAAGGTCTGCATGCAGTCACTATCATCTCCAAAACAAAGGCAGTACATACCCCCCGAACATTCTTGTTCAATTAAGTTATCCTCAATATATCTCAAGTTATTCTCAACAACTATTTGCTAGAATGTAACTTGGCATCATATTCAAAGTTTGTGGTGGGCACATGTCACTGTTAGTCCACTTTTCCTGAAGAAATACATTCTTTGTGCTTAAATTTCTTAAATTTATTGCTTACTTATCGACACTTTTTTATTTATCTATTTATTTCATTACCCACAGCACCAATTGGCATTACATTGAGGGAGCATTTACGAAAAGTAGAATACAAAAAATACATAGTCAGCCAAACAAATAATCAAAGTCACCTGAATCACAATCTGCAAGAGAAATTTATATATAAATCGGAACATGTTCTAACATATAAATCGAAACAATTCTAACATGAAATAAAACAAATATTTGGGAGTGTAGAGGCAATGCTAGAAGGCAGCTGGTTCCATCTTGTAATTTTTTTTGGTAAAAAATTATTTTGAAACACGTCAGTCTTGCATGCGATTATTTTTATCTTGAACCTATGGTCAACACGGTCTGAGACATAGTACGGTGCAAGTAAATATTCCGCTTTACCGATTCCGACTTGACAAAAATAAATAGCATAAAAGAACCCAATTTGAGTTTCGTAAAGATATCTTTCACAGTGTGTTATGTTTAAAACTTTTCTCGTGTGTCAATGGAGCGTCCATAGTCAGTCAAAACGAAATATTGACTTGCTATTGACCGTATGAACTGCGTGTGCATTGAATAACTTAAATGAGTTGATAATCAACTTTAAGGAGTTCGGTCGAAAGTGATTGGTATGCAAGCTTGTTATGTACAAGTATTGTGACTAATGACCTATAGAACGACTGCTAAAACTGGTGTCTATAGGTCACTGTGCGCGTGGGAACGGAGGCATTCAACAATATTTCTTGCCAACGGGACACTAAAAATGTACTTTGTAAACGTAATCCGCTTTCCATTTTGCCAATATTGCATCATTATTGTAACAGTGGTAAAGAGCTCATTTTGCAGAAATTCCGGTGTAGGCATCGGTGGCTCTCCGTGAAAAATCGTCTTGTCAATGATCGAAAATTGAGAGAATGCAAATAAAACAAATATTATAAATTTTCTGGTTTGAGTGATGATCGAAATCATGCAGGCAATTTGCATGGCATGCAAGTGCTCTACCACACAGCATTGCATCTGCTTGGAAATAAAGCACGAATAACTTCCTCTTGTTGTAAATGGAAGGAAAATAACTGTCATGCTTAACAAATACATGTATCCTGCATACAGGTGTCACAACACAACATTTATTATCGCAGCTATATTGCATGATACAAGCGTGCATTGTCATCAAGCATCACAACACGTTATTACCAACGTGACTTCGCGGTCTAAAGACAGCCAACCATTACAAAAGGCACACTGGTTACTGCACGTATTTCCTCACGACTGCGTAGTAAGTGCATAAAGTTCTAAAACATTTTACACACATTATATTGAGAAGCACGTTCTGCTGGGCGAGTTGGTACTTCATCTTAACTTAGTTGCGCGAAAAATTTTGAAGTGCGAAAGGAAGACACCTGGATACAGCGCACACTAGCAACTGAAACTTCATTGGAGAAAACAGACATATGTATGCGGTTACGACAACACGTGAGGTGGAAAAAAATGATTAAATGAGCAGACATCTGATCATTTTCTTTCACAGTGTGGACATCGTGTGGTGGACGGCACTGCGCTTTCGTGTGGGAAGTATTATTTAGAATTAATTTATATAATTGTAGATCACAAAGCTTCTGTAAAAGAATTAACAACCATTCTCTAACCAATCATCATATTGCAGAGAGTGTGGCTGCGCGCCCTTGTTTGGAATACGGTAGTTAAAGCTAGATTCAGTGACACGGTATAGCGCGGGAAATCGGAGAGGCGAATTTCATAAACAAAGCTGGGGATTCATGTGTCACGTAACTCTCACTTATGTTTCTTGCTACTGAGGTAGCTTTCCTGGAAGCGCATCATTTATACAATCTGTCTGCTCATCTAATCCTTTTCTTTCACCGCACGTGTTCTCGTAACCGCATATATACGTATGTCTGTTTTCTCCAACAATGTTTCAGTTGTCAGTGTGTGCTGCGTCTAGGTGTCTTCCTTTTGTATTTCAATTTTTTCGCGCAACTCAGTAATTACGTAATATTTCTCTTTCTTTAACTATGTTACCCCTTTTTTACACAAAATGCAGCCATGTGCGAAACCTTCATTGAGACACTTTCAACCTTCTCAATTACACAGTACTATTCCACAATTAAAATCGTTCAAGTAGCATCATGCAATTAAGAGTACACACTAAGTGATTGAATTACGCACAAGAATTAGGATCGATACTGCTATCACGTTCAACTATGAAAAACGGAGCTTAACGGTCCCCCAGTTTTTTCACACAGTAGCAAGCCCTGATGCATCATACCAGTTTATTTGTCGGCTTGCGTAAATCTACAGCGCTCACGGATTAAAACGTGACATCCCATTATTTTGTGTAACTATGTATGCGGGTATGCGCAGTTCCTCAAGATAACCACGCGATGTTGCGACATCAGTAACGATAATGTCGCCTGTGATGTACGCATTCCAGTCAAATTTACACTTATATCACCCTGATTGTAGATGGCGGAAACAAAATTACGGGCTATATTTAAGTTTTTCCATTTGGATCCGTGACATAGCACCCTGTTTTAAAGAATCAAACTAGCAACAAAATTTTAACTGCGTGTCCTTATCAAAACACACGTAAATATAAAAACAAGTGGAACGTAGACGAAGACAGATAAATTAAAACGCAAGACAAATTCAAACGTGGGCTCATAAATCTCATGACACCCTTGGAGTTCGAGATATGCAACTCTTTTTTTATTTGTTATTGCGCAAGTTGTAATTTATCCTTGGTTTTTCCTCAAGCGTTAAGATGAGAAAAATACAACACAAGTATATTTACATCAATATATTTATGAAAAGTACAATGGCACGAAACCAGCATTTTCCTGGTGTAGATTTTTTGATTAAATAGAGCACTGTCTGGATCAAGTGAAAAAAAAAGAAAGTGTTGTCGTATCGCTTATACAAAACAGCCTAATGACGTAACCACGATTAGCATAAAGTTATTTACTCAGCAAGCATGCAATGTGGTATGTTTTCGAGTTATCATAATATTTATGAACAACGTGCGAAGGTAATGAAAATGATGAACTTACCTTAACATTTAACCGAGACTTGTCTTTCAAGGATCCTGTTAATCCTGATAACCTATTCACACCTTAAAGCCACCACGTCCATTCGTACTGCTTTAGGAAGAAGTTTTGAAGGAACGCTTGCCCGCAAGCATGGGTATCCATTTTTTTCTCGCACGAAAAGTTTACGATCGCCAATCCAGCAGCGTACAGACGCACACGCACACAAAAACACTTCCACGTCCGTCCACAATTTCGCCACGTACAGCGAAGTAGATTCCTGAGAGCTGCGCGATTATCTTGTGTAAATTGGAGCAGTAGTTGAACACGAAATAAGAGCAAAAGGAATGAAAATTAACAAACTCGATCAGCACGGCACCCATGACTCCGGCGAGCAAAAAAAAAAAACAACAATGACGCGGACGGATACAGTGCATGTAGGCTTGACAATGAATATTGCAATGGACAGTATATTACTCCTTGAGATCAATGATTTACGCACTTTTCACTAGAACTAAACTTTCCTGAGCCCATTGGCGAACGACGTTTTATTAGATGCGAAGCATCTTATACTCGCGCCTTGTAGTGCGCCGTCCGCACCGCTTCTCGAACATTCGACAGCTGACGCGCGCGCATGCGCCGTCGCGCCGTCGCCCACCATCTGTGCCGCGCGCTCGCTGAAACGCGCAACGCACGACGACTGCAAACACCACCAGCCGACCACCATTCGCGGAACCTGCATCGACCACGTCTTTGCAAATTTCGACCTACGACTGATGCAACCCGATCCACTCACTCTTTACTTTACCGACCACAAAGCCATCGTCCTCAAAGTTCGTCGCAATAAATAAAACACCGCCCTTTCGCATACGTGCCGTACGTGTTCACTCATTTAACACCCCATTTCACAACCACGTTAACCAATTTAGCCATCGACCCAAGTAAGTCGCAATTTAACACCCGTTAACCAATTACATGCTTCCGCATCCTCCTCAGTGTTCCCCCGAGGGAAGCTGCGGGCAATTTTTTTTTAACAATTATTGACGCAATATTATTACCATACGACTGAATGTTTGTGCAAACTATTTTCTTTGTCGTTACTTGAAATGGGCCGCGGCACTCTCTTTCCTGCTGTGTCGACAGACTGTTGTATGCCACGGCAGGGCTACATGGTGCCTACGCGCCGCGCTTCTTCAAACAACTTTCTCCGAATTTTCCACTCATCCGACGGGCGCCCTTTTTTGTATTTTTTTTACTGTGGGCACCCCTTGCAACGTAGCAGTCAGGCGAGTTTTTTCGGACAATGGACTTCAACTTCCTCCCGCGGGCCCAGAAAGCTGCACGTGCAAGACCTTTGAGACAGGCATTCAGTGGAGCTGAAATCGCTGCTTCGTGTACGCTGGCTACGAAGACGCGTTTCAGCCAAATTTGCATCTTATTTCACAAGCATTTATAATGATAATAATAATAATATTCAATCAACCAATAATCAATCCATCATTTTTTAACCTACCCAAGAACAACCATAGGGTCTTTCATGTTGGCGCGCGCGAAAAGAAAACAAAAACAAACAATACATTACAGACTGTCCACAGAAATGCAAATCAATAAAAAGAGCAAAAACGAGCAGTCGAAAAGAAATCAGCGCACAATGGAAACAACAAATAAAAGAGTAGATATTCATGGAATGGGACTGAAAAATAATGTGGAATATACATAACCGTGCCGAAGGCTTCCTGAAAGACGGAAAAGGGAAGAATCTGTGCATGTGCAAAGCTACGTTAAGACAGGGCAGCCCTCACTGACAAAACGAAATGACTGTAGACTATGAAAAACATAACGAATTAAGAAAGTTGACGTTAGATAGACTCGGTATTCTGCAAAGGATAGAGTGTTCAAAGAAGCTGGCAGGTACATGCAACGGTCGATTCTGTCTCGATAACTTACGCGGAGTTTCAAAATTATTACAACCGAGAAGGGCAGAATATCTCACCCTGAACTAGCTTGTAAAGAAATAACTGCTCAGCGCGATTTTGCCGGCCGTTAACTGATGGCAAATATAATATTCTAGCAGTGTTGAAAGGATTCTAGTGAAACGATGAGGGTAAATTCTTATGAAATTTTTCTGGACTCACTCAGTGGCGCTACTGCTGGATTTAGCAAGGCCATTCCAAATCAAATATGCATATGTACTCAAGTTGACCACGACATATCGTGGTGTACAATTTGTAGAAGGCTGTAGGAGAACCGGATTCTCGCGAGATGTTGAGCCAACAGGAAGGGAATGAAGGCCTCGCATGGCAGCACATTTAATGCAAGTAGAAAAAATTCAGCATGCTTTCAAAAAGAACACCAAGATAACTGATCTCATAAAACTTACATAACGACACAGTATAACAGCATATGGATTTGCTGTTGGACGTTTTGCGAAATACAACAACAACAACAACAACAACAACAACAACTACATTAATAATAATAATAATAATAATAATAATAATAATAATAATAATAATAATAATAATAATAATAATAATAATAATAATAGTAATAATAATAATAATAATAATAATACACTCAAATCATTCTGACATGGCCGA
>NW_027465516.1:0-24571 GCF_043290135.1 Rhipicephalus microplus | reverse complement strand
ATGCCATTCGGTTTTATGTAATGCTCCTGCCACGTTTGAACGCATGATCGACACAATTCTACGTGGCCTTAAATAGAAAAGCTGTCCTCTGCTATTTAGAGGGACAACGTTATTTTCTCCTCTTCTTTTCGTTAGCATCTTGATCATTTGGGACGAAGTTTTGACGTGTATTTCCAATGCTGGGACTTTCAGCTAAACATAAAGAAAATGCCATTTCGCCAACAAGAACATCAAGGTGTTTGGGCCACCTAGTCAGAAAAGATGGCGTTCGGCCAAATCCTGACAAGCTTGCTGCCGTGGTACGCTTCCCCCGGCCAGAAAATCAGAAACACCTACAAAGTTCTCCTGGGCCTGGGCTCTTACTTCCGTCGCTCCATCATTCATTTTGCTGCCATCGCGTGGCTACTCCTTAAGCAGCTGGCATCGGGATCTACTTTCGCATGGTATGACGAATGTGAGCGTGCAATTCAAGCCCTCAAGCATGCTTTAACGTCCGGCCCTGTTCTGTGTTACTTCGACGAGAACCCACATACATGTCTGCACACCGACGTGAGCGGACCATGGCATTGGTGCAGTTCTTCTACAGCGGGATTCAAGAGTAATTGCGTATGCTAGTCGTGCCTCTTACGGTTGCTGAAAAGAACTACCCCATAACTGAGCAGGAGTGCCTCGCTGTCGTTTGGGCCACACAAAAAATTCGATCATATCTATACTGACGATACTTCACAGTGATTACAGACCATCACGCCTTGTGCTGGCTATCGTCACTGAGAAACTTGTCTGGTCGCCTCGGTCGTTGGGTACTCCGCCTACAAGTGTACAATTTGGACGTCATCTACAGGTCCTGGCAAAAGACACCAAGATGCAGATACTCTCTCTCTCGCTGCCCCCTACCACTGTCATCATCGAGTACGTCAGCTGATTGCTCGGTCGTGGGCAAGACAATGCGTGACCCCTGACATTATTCCACCTTGTTGTTATCGACACGCTGGCTTCAAATCGCGACACCGAGTTTCGCCACATGCTTGTTGTTATCGACCACGCTGGCTTCAAATCGCGACACCGAGTTCGCCACATGCTAGCGTGATGACTTATATTTCAATCGCATTATCGATGCCTAAATGGCATATGACCTACTTCTAATGCTAGATTGTGCCGACATTTACGGCAATTTAAGCTCGATAACAATGTGCTCCATCGTTACGTTTACACCACTGGGTTCCAGTACTTCCGCGTTCTCTACGTCACGAAGTCCTCGGAGCCTTTGACGACGACCCATGTGCAGACCACTTGGGGTTCCGCAAAACACAAAGCCAGATCAGGAAACGTTTCTTATGGCCTGGCATCTCTACCTTCGTGGCCAAGTGCGTTGCATCTTGCCATCTGTGTCAACGGCGGAAGCGACTAACTTCGTCTCTTGCTGACCTTCTGCAACCCATCCCGTGTCCCAAGACTCCTTTCCCCATCGTTGGCATAGACCTACGCAGACCTCCACCCATCACGCCAGCAGGTAATCACTGGATTGTGACTGCGGTCGGTCACCTGACACGGTGCGCAGAGGACTGCTGCACCTCGCACAAGTTTTTCGTCTGACGTCGCAGACGTTTTTCTCAACGCCATTGTATTGCGTCACGGTGCACCTCGCGTCCTCCTGAGTGATCGCGGCAAGACGTTACTGTCTTGCCACGATCAACCGCAACCTGCGACCTTCGAATAACGCGTTCCATGCTCTACCACTGAGCTACCACGGCGGCTATTCCCCCAGCCACGTTATTGGGTTTATATGAAGGGCGCAGGTTCGGTTCTTGCTCACGGCAAGTTATCTTTTCAGCTACTTCTATTTCTTCACATTTACATTACAATTGGGTCTAATGATTTCCCCAATAAATTCCTTGGCATTATTGTCTGTTAGATCTTATTAATCTTGTGTCAAAAACACGGAAAAACGAGCCCTTAAGTGTACACATCTTTCCCTTATTCGTCAACGAGGGTCTCGTACTGGCAGACTTAGTGCCGTTAGGTTGCATACGAGGGACTATGGTCAGCTGCCAGCTCGTAATAAGTTCACGTGCTACGTGATGCCAAATAGGCTTATACGTGCCACACTTGCCGCCATGGCTACAGGTGGCGCTGACTGACGCTCCCACGGTTTAAATTCATATATAAACCCAACAAAGTGGCTGGGCGGGATAGCCAAGCGTGGTAACTCAGTGGGTAGAGCATCGAACGCGTTATTCGGAGGTCGCAAGTTTGGTTCCCGCCCACGGAAAGTTATTTTTCACCCACTTTTCTTTCTTGACATTTGCATTACAATTCAGTCTAAGCACTTCCCTTTACTTTCCTCGGCATTATTGTTTCCTAGATCTCATTTATATTGTGTCAAACACAAAAAACGAGTCCTTAAGTATACACTTCCATATATATATATATATATATATATATATATAATATATATATATATATATATATATATATATATATATATATATATATATATATATATATATATATATATGTATGTATGTGTGTGTGTGGAAATGAAATGCGCAATATAAAACCTTAGGTGGGCATCGAGGGTTAGGCAAGTCGGGGGCTAACGAAGCAAAACGGGACAAACCACACTGAAATGGTTGTCCTTTTGGGTCATATGGATAACGTCTATTTCTATGTTTATACGTAGCACACTTTCTTCCTTTCTTGAATTTCTCCGCCGTCTTCCACACAAAAAAGAAACAAACAAAAAATACACAAATGGTGCAGGAGCGGCAGCAGCTAAAAGAGCCGTGCCGAACCAAAAGGACAACGTCGGGTGGCCTGACGTTCGCTTTCTAATCTCCCATTTCTGCTAACGATTTTTTTTCTTGCCGCGTTTTCTTTCTTTATCTTTTTTCACCTCATCGTTAACTTCACGTTCTTAGTGCGCCTCGTTTGGCAGCGGCAGCCGCGTCCTTAGGTAAGTCGGTCTTTGCTTTATTTCGTTCTTTTTCCTTTGTTTTTTACTTTTCTTTGGCTCCCTCGAGGATCTCCATGTCATGAGCGGATTCTGCGGATTTAATGAGGGAATTCCTCGGCCCTCCACGTCGGGGGCATTTCAACCACGCAGGCGAGACGTCCACCTTGCGCGTGTCCACCACGACACCGCGATATACGAGGATGAGAGAGAGATGTATAAAGAGAGAGAGAGAGAAACTGCCCACCCATTGAGTACTAAAAAAAGGGGGCAAATTAAGCTGGAAGAAAGGAAGAGAGCAGGGATGTACCGCGGGCCACTTCAGAAAAGGTCGCTCGAATGATCCTTTTCGCCAGCTGCTCGCTGGAATCGCGTCCTCACTTTAGTTATTTACTTTTTCTCGGCTGTACCAGCCGGGTCTTTCTTCGGTGTGTAAGCGAGTGGGTTTCAAAAAATAGACAGAGCCGAAAAAAAAAAGAAAGCACAAAGAGATGCACAGAGCCCTTTTGCCTCAGCAGGCGCAGTTAGGGTATATTGGGAGGTAGAACATAGATACAGCTTGAATGTTGCAGAAATTCTTTTCGGACCACCGCATGGCTGTGTGGTTAGGAAAATATTGGAGGAATAATTCAAGTCACTCTCCCTTCTTCCTGTTTTGTATCATCTCGTGCCCATTATCTTTTAATGCGCTTACCCCGCTTCTACAGCATAGAGTAGCCAGCTTGGCTCAGACCTGGCTCTTCACAGCCACAGCCTCCAGAGGAAGGACCAGCAGACGCCGTGCAATGGCGGCAACCTACGCGCCTGCACCTGAAGTTTATTGTAAAGGCTATTTATAGCTACATTACATTATTGCATAAGAAACTTTGCTCGAGCCAACGTGTGTCTGCTGCGCTGCTTAGTCACCCATAGCTATCATTATCGTTTTCAACGTACACTCAAAGTGTATGGTTTTTTACTTATTTATTTTAAATATGTACCGTCTCTATCCTCTTTTCAACCCTTCTTTTCCCACCCCTGTACAGGGTAGCAAACGAGTTCCTCAACAAAGATAACGCTCCCTACCTCTTCCTTTATTTATTTCTCTTTCTCTCTCACTGTACACTTTTCTTCGTCGTGAAGGCATTTTGGGGGTGAAAGTGGACTCGCTCAACGTTACACTAAAATTTACTGTGTTACCCGGGTATAACTAGCGCGGGGTGTGTACGTCACCATTACGATAAACAGTGAGCTGAGAACTTACCCGGCCGGTGCGACGCCTGCAATCTCAAACAAGTGGCGAACCGCACATGACATCTCTGTCTGCCTGAGACCTGTAAACATAGTCCTCTGGAGTTTTGTATCGCGCACTGTTTCGGGTTGTACAAACGAGATAACGCAAGCCCCAGTATTTTAAACATTAGCCCTTCGTCACTCGCCCGTGCAGGCGCGTGCGGGCAGCACGTATTTTGTCTTCGAACAATTCATCATTGTGATAGTAAAAATCAAACGCAATTCAAGTCTCTTCAATGGCAACGGGCCGACTGCCAGAGTGATTTGTAATCAACGTCCTTCTAACGACGAACATGTAATCGGTTCTGCGGGTCCAGACTGCCTCACACACGACAGCCTAGGCATTACAGCTTGGATGAGGTTGAAACCGTACTCTTACTTAAACACATGAGATACTGGAGAACGACGACGCCGACGGCAAAAATAACAATAATAAAGAAAATTGTCCTCGTTCGAGTTGGCTTCCTCCGCAATAATATTAATTGTCGGGAGAAGCGCACTTCCAAGTACCAAAGCGCACGCCCCAATTCATGGGTTAAGGGAGAACGCCTCTTTACAAGCATTTTCATACCTCGCGCATTTAGACCACGACGTCGTACACGAAAAGCCAGCTTCGATGAGCGTAGATAAATAAGGCCGTCGAAGGGTGTTCTTGCCACTCGCGTCTTTGTAAGCCCCGCCTTCCAATGATGCTCTCCCGATCGCGGCCTCGTCGCTGATCAGCTGTTTCCGATGTGGCAATCAGATGTCTTACCGAGGTGTCTTGTGATTTCAAGTTACTGAAAATCAGGTTAATGAAAGCGTAGCCGTCATTTCTGCCTGCAGCAACTGAAGTGTTGCGCCACTGGGCGCGTGGATGAACGTCATAGTCCCGGGGAGAAACTAAACTGTTTAGGAAGGGGCAGCGCAAATTAAGAAAGAAAGAAAGAAAGAACAAAAAAAAGTGAATCATTGAATAAATGAATGAAAGGAAAGCAAGCAAGAAAGAAAGAAAGAAAGAAGGAAAGAAAAGAAGGAAGAAAGAAACAATTTTTATTTTTCTCTCCATCATCTTCTTCTTCTTCTTTCTGTGGGGGTGTAAATTGCCCCTGCATAAACATACACATGCCTGCAAGAGGCGCTCGCGCTCGCTCAGTGGAGCGAGGATAGCGGAAAAGGATGCGGAAGCGAAAGTTGCCAGCTGTACAGCCTTCCGCCCCTGATCGCCGCGTAACACTTCGCTGTCGACTCGGGTAACGAAAGTCTTTGGGAGCCGGAGACGCCAAGGTGCACCACGGCGGCGGCGGTCGTTGTAGCTGCCGCTGCTTATCGGACGCCCTCAGGAGATGGGCTTGGCGTCAGCCGGCTCGCCACGGCCGTCGATATATCGACGTGCTGTATCGACTGCTCAGTGCGGCGAGCCCCCTACTTCTCTCCCCCGCCAATAAGTGGGGGCGCCTTGGTCTCGAGACGCGGACGATCTTGCTACCACCACAGAGGTGACCAACAAGACCTCCCCTTCCCCGAGAGCCCGGCCCCCCTTTCCCCCTCCCAACTGTCTCCGTGTTCGTTTTCTGCGCCCACTGACCCACGGTGACCAAGCGTTTTCGAGTGTTTCCATCGTATCGACCATGGGCGATGCTTCACAAAAGCTCTGAACGAAGAAGCGCATTCGACAGTAAAACGATTGTCCCGGATGGAAAGATACATCCCGAAGAATAAAAACACGAAGGATGTTGCGAGTTCAAATGCCCCCGACAGAAAGGGCGATGTTTCGCCCAATCTGATTCCTTTCAATTTGGTCAATATCATTGCACCACTGCTTATAAAACTAACAACAAATGATGTCCCCGACCATTTCCTTGCTTTAAGGTTTTATCAGTTATTCATGACAAAGACATGAGTGCGTCGAACAATTACCCTTCTTTCATAGGACGGAAAAGTTTCAATTCAAGTTAATCTCGGAAGTTCTGACATGGCAGTAATTTATACGGTCTGAACACTATGAAACAATAAGTTCGTAGACCAATACGCTTTGATAAAGCTATGGCGTCTAAAACCGGAAGGGGTCATGCGTGCCACGCTTTGCGGGTCCGGTCGATTTGCAGACTTTTCTTAGACCCGATGAACAACTAGTGCTGGAAATTAGAGAGCTGCTTCACCACCTCTTTGACGAAGGACACGAAACACTGCGACATATTGGGCAATGAACATGCCGATGCAGCTGCTCGATCAGAACACGAAGGTGGTGAAGAGGAATCTATTCCATTTTCGATAACTGATGCTGCAATGAAAATATGAAAAAAAATCGCCAATGAAGAAGTAAAATCCCTGTGGAACGTTGAGTGCTTACGGCACACGCGACTGCATAAGCTGGACACGTCTCGTCGACTTGGGCCTTCGTCCGGACTCTCTCGTCTTGAGACAACGGTGCTTTGCCGACTGTGGCTTGGTGTCGCTTTTACCAAAGTTTTTGCCTCCCTAATCGACATGGAAGACAGTGCTGCTTGCGATCATTGCGGCAGCGATGAAACGATAGAACGTTCTCTGTCACTGCCCTCGTTATAGCGTGAAAAGACGACAGCTATAGCTGCTGCATTAGCTCGCCTTGACAGAACAGTCAGTGCTTGAAAGGCGACATAATATGTCTTCGCACGGAAAATCAGTGAGCACCATATTGAACTTTTTTGCGTGGTAGTGGCTAATTGAATAGGCTACAGCACCCCAGCTCACTTTTTTTTTCTTTTATTTTTTGTGCGTCTGTGTCGTTCTTCCCTTTCTTTCCCATCTTTATTCCCCATGCTCCCTTCCCTTAGAGCAGGGTAGCAAACCGGATGCTCCAATTTCTCGTTAACCTCCCTGATTTCCCTTATTTTATTCTCTCTTTCTCTCCCTTTCTCTTGAAACAAATCTTTCTCATTCAGAGTCACAGCTCATTGAGAGAACATCCGGCAGAGTGCATGGTTTTTGAGAAAAAAAAAATTCTCATGGAAGAAACACGCGCGATTATATCCAGTAAAAAAAAAAAGATTTAGAATTCTACTTTTCACAATGAAGACGAATGCTGACTTTTGTTTTTCGCTTTTATCCTAACATAGTTTTACTGGCATAATACTTATTTCCTCCTTTTTGTTGAAAGTTTCACTGTTAAAAAGTTGAAACATGGAGAACTCACACGTCTTAATTGTAAGGGGTGTTTCAAATACTAGTAGGAGAATGAACGAATAAATACGAGTCAGATAATGGCACACATTAAAGAACATCAGGTGGTGAGCATTATTCCATAGTCTTCCACAATGGTGTGTTCATAAAAATATACCCGTTTTGCCACGTGAAACTCCAAATTCACATTTCATTCACTCTGCTTTCCGTTTTCAAAACAGTTATCTGTAATGTGAGTAGTACGTAGTTTGTCACACTCATATTTATCAAACAACGCAACTCTTTAAGCTCATCTGTTGGCGTACTCTTCCTCTGTTTGATTATATAACATCAGTGACTCCTTGTGATAATGTTGAACATAATAGAATGCACTTGCTCATCATTTACAAACGTTAAACATAATATGATGGCCATCTTAGAAAGGCATTGCACTCTTGCGTGAATGAAAATTAATGTAAACTTTTTTTGCAATCATAAAGACTCTATACATTTTTTTTATTTTTTGAAATATTTAGAAGTGTGAAACTCTGTAGGTGTTTCTTTCAATATCATGACTCAATTTCTCCTCTTTCTTCGTATGTGGTTCGATTCGACATTCTCGCTTACGATAAAGAGAGCCCACCTGACCATAAACGTTGCGAATACGGCCTAACTTGGTTCGCCAGATAGCATGTCATATTAATCGGCATACTTTGGTTCGCAAGATAAGATAGCATGTCATATTAATCTTACGTATGCTGTGCTTGTGTTAAAAGAACTTATGACCGCCATCAGCGTTGAAATTATTTCGGAGGCTGTGAACCCGACGAAGAGTTTTACACGCATTCCAAGCAAGGGTGTTGAGACCTGTTGATATCCTCTCTGTCAAGCGTGAACAAGGGTATCATTGGACCAGATCGGCGCAAAGAAAAGCGCACGATACCTGAATGGATATTGTGACATCGACTACATACAAGGTATAAAGGCATTCCAAGCACGTAAAAAGGCGAGCATAGCGAAAAATTTTCGAAGCCAATGTGACATTTGCTGTTTAGGCTAAAAGCTAAAACCCAAACCGGTAGCAGCGGCACTTTTCTAGGAGATCGAAGTCTTGGAAATTTGCCGTTGTTAAGAAATAACTTCTAGCAAATGACGTGCGATTAGTCGAACATTCTTCGATCCCCCTGTCTCCGTAGCTTTGGCTACATGGAGTGCCATGTTTAAGAATAAGCCTGTCTGACCACTACATTGTTCTACCATGACACAGACAAGCAAGTTTGGCACGTGTACCGAGAGCCAGTATTTCCGAACATCAATGCGACTTGCCGGGAGAGTTCTTTGAACCCAGATCAGCTAGGATCCTCGGGCGTACGCAGAATCTCGGTGTCGTGTGCAAAACCTTGGTATTGTGTGTTCTGAACCTTATTTGGGCATTCTTTGTTAGCCTGTGCCCTCTCCACATGCATTGAGTGGTGTCTTTTCCCGCCTTCGTGGGGGAGCACCGAGATCAATCCAGCCAGGCTGAAGATGCGGAAAGTGTGCCCATGCAGGGTTGACCGCGCGGCATTATATAAGCGAAGACCCTTGTACAATTTCAGTTCTTCAACGAACTCTTACTTGGTGACTGGATCACCCTATGTCGACTGCTCAGTTCCTAACCAAAGAAATCTTTGTCAGTTCTTACGAGCCACCTCATCTCACTTGTTGGACGGCGGATCCTACGACGGAGGCTCGCTACAGAAATGAGACCCGCTGGACCCGGAGTCGCAGCAGCTGTTATTCGACTAAAAAGGTGCGCTGGATACCGCGCAATCATGCGGTGAAAGGAAGTGAATATACATTTATGGTCAAGAGGATCAATGCAATGCTATAGATTTAGCCCAACTGCTTCTGAAGAAACTAGTAGTTACCGTGTCAGATAAAAAAAGGTGACTCGATAATAGCGGCCATTACAAAAGGTAATGCAGAAATATCGAAGCCTGCTGAATTAATATATATGGTTATCAATAGAGCCTGCGTGCCCATTCATATATGAATATCACGCTTTCGAGGATAACGCCTGCAAAAAGCATTATCCCTGATGAACATATAAAATTCGTAACTTGAGTAAACCGAATGGCATAAAATCGACGAGGAACACAATCTTCTGAAAACAAAAAGATACAATGGTACCACGCCATAACAGTATCATGTGACTAGATTGATTGCAAAAAGAAGTTCACCACGATTACAGTACGCAGCGCTCTAATTATAACCTTTTTCATTTTCCCACACACTTGCTTCATAGAGAGACAACTTACTGATTTCCTGTACAGTAACGTACACAGTACCACATTTACACGAATGGAACGTGTTTAATTTTTTTAAAATTTTCGCTACTTGAGGTCAATGCTCGAGTGACAATACTGAAATAACGCTATTTTTTTAGAGGCGGAGCTCCCTAAGGCGTGGATCTGTCCATTCCTTGTATGTATGTATAGTAGTACGTGCCACCGGTGACAGGGGATGCGAGATGGGAGATGGCGGTACTTAGAGTGTTCACTAGATGGACGCACGACCAAACATACATACACATGGATAGACGGACTCACGGATGAACACATGGATGGACGCATGAATGGTCGCGTGGACGGACGGGGAGCAAGAAGGAACAGACGGGCTGATGGACGCTTCGCCCCACTCATCATCATTCACTCCGTGGATGTTCTGTGGGTTTTTTTAGTATTTATTCTTTTTGTGCACAATGACGCCACCCATCACGTAAAACTGTGGTCGCGTTGCAATTGAGCAAATACGACACTTTAGTCATTCGCAATAATGAGTGCTTACCAGTGCCCAACGACAGGGCATGCAGGAGGAGACAGGAGAAGAGATGAGACAGAGCGCTGAACTGCGCTGAATTTGCAATAGCCCTGGAATACTTATTCGGTGTCGACAATCTGATTCTCGGTCAGTTGGCACATAGTGGGCCGGACAGAGGGAAAAGCAAGCAAGCAAGCAAGCAGACAAACAAACAAACAAACAGACAAACAAACAAACAAACAAACGAACGAACAAACAAACAAACATACAAACAAACAAACAAATATTGCCAATGTGTGTGAAAGCGTCGCAATCTGTCGGTGACAGTTGCTTATGGATAATAACCACGTTGCTTCCCTTATATATGCATAATAGCTCTTGTTGCCCTTGTGCGGCACGGCCCTGGCAATCTGAAAACCCCCTTACCTTGTATTCATCAAAGTAACGTTTCTTTGGGTTAAAATTGATTTATAATAATAATAATAATATAATAATAATAATAATAATAATATAATAATAATAATATAATAATAATAATAATAATAAATATAATAATAAATAATAATAATAATAATAATAATAATAATAATAATAATAATATAATTCACTATTAAAACATCACCATCGTGACTGAAGAGTTTGAACCACGTAAGCTAAGGCCCACAGAACAACCTTGCTACCTTGAAGCGCTCACGTGTCATCGCTCCATAAAGCTCGTGTAACAAATTCAAATCAGCTGAATTGAAGACGGGCACGCACAGGTGCGCCGTCATCTTTTCGTCTCTGTCTTTTTTTTTCATTATTTGACCTTGTTATATGCAAGACCAATGATCTAACAGTTCGTCCTGTTGAAGTACAAGACCCTCTTCGCCTGATATGCAGCCATTCTCTGCACCACTGGGCCCTCGGGACGAAGCACAGTCTCCAAGCCTCCAAGGTCTTCGGTTGATCTAGCCTTTAAAAACTGCTTTTGCGGGTAGTTTCCGGTGCAGTCATATTAGAATGTTAAACTATTGTGTTTTGCCTCTTTATATCCTAAACGTATGGTATTACGCTAGTCGCGTACGTATGAGAACGGTTGGGTTGGTGTGTACGACGTTTCAAGGTCTTATTAATTCACGTCGCGATACACGAAAAGAACACATCGGCTTAACAACCTGAGATGTGGCACTCATGGGTCTTAGGTAAAATATTAGTCTATAATAGCCGCGAAAAAAGATACTCCCTGGCACTAAGATAGGAGATGCAGCTAGCTTACGCCATACTCACTACCAAGCAAGTTGCAATGCGTGCCAGGTGCGTAATCACGATTGCCTGTAGGCTTCCGCATTCTGCGGCTGTGCCGTGCGGCTGAAAACAGCGTTCAGCACGCGTCTGCAGACTAGCGATAAAGGGCGACCGTGAGCGTTTCCGACCTTGGCCTTTTGGGCGAGTAAACATTCGGTGCCGTTCCAGGGAAAAGCCATTCTCGAGATCACACACATTATCTCCACTCTAATTCTTTCGCATCGGCCCAAGTGCCACAGCTCCTGCGTGCGGGCGGAAGCGGGAGGAAGCGCCGTTTCAACGCGTGCGACGATATGCATCGTGACGTCATGCTTCCGGAGATGTAGGGAGTGCATTGTCTAAAGACAAACTGGCGTGCCACTCCCGAGATAGCTATTTTCTTTACCAAGCAAAAAATGAACAAAATGGGAAGTCACTAGACCAAACTGTAATGTAAATGGGAAGAAAAAAAAGTGGGTGAAAAGATAACTTGCCGTGGGCAGGAACCGAACCTACGACCTTCGAACAACGCGTTCGATGTTCCACCAACTGAGCTCTTATTCTCACCCGACCACTTTATTGAGTGTATATTTTTGAATTCAACGTGAGAGCATGTTTGGGTCACGTGCTACGTGACGCCAAACATGCTCGTAAAGAGTGTGCGACACTCGCCGCCTTGGCTACTGGTGGCGCTGAGTGACACTCCTACGTTTAATACATATATATTCGCACGGCATCTAACTGTACAGTCATGAATACTTTCGCGTGATACACGTCGCCATCCTACACTATCCCATGTGAATCGTACTTAATAAGGAAACGCGTTGACATGTACTCGTTACTTTGACAAAGGCTGGTAAACCAGCTGAAACGTCAGAAAATATACCGTGCAAAACCAACGCGCGTCGTACTCTCTTTTTCCTTTATACCGGGGCTAGCGTTAACGATCAGATTGTTGCAACTGTCGCTGGAACTAACTTCTTTAAACAAAACACATTATAACATTGTTGATATCAATAATATCATACATAATACAACACATTATGATATGTAGAAAGGCATAGCACCACACGCACTGTCCTGTGATACGCCAGATGGGACTGGCGTCATAATTTTATCCTGTGGCGCTGCAGCCATAGCTTCCTTACGGGCTATCGATAAAGATACGCTTCTCATTCGCTAACGAATCCCCCACCCCAGTCTAGTAAGTCTAGTACAGGGCTGCCCGGCGCGGCACGGTGTTCACTCCAATCCGCTGCACGTGAAGTTGCACCACACTCGAAACAAAAACGCGAACGACCAACGAAATGATCTCGGCGGGCCTATTTCGCAACTCGGGAAATGAGGTTGTTACCCGTTAAATGAGTCCGTCGTTTCGTAATCTCACTATCTCTCGACAACAGCGTGTGAAGCTATTTCGCTTCGCGATGAATAGCTTTGAGCACGCTATACAACGAGAGAACAAAAGGAGGCACAAGAGCACGTCTTGAAATTCGAAAAGTCGGCGTGTCTCAATTCGTCTCGTCGTGGTTCGTTACAAGAGACTCGTGCGCCTCTGTCTATATGGGGCTTCATCTCATTCTTATTTTCTTAAGCTTGCAGCCGAATGTCATCTTTTTCGACGAGCACAGACGCAGTAATGCGAAAAATTCTGGCGACACAGAATGGGCGGCTTTGCTGGCGGTCCGGAGTGCGGCCAGGCGTACACGCCATCGCTTCGTTCTCGGACTCCTGCACGGATCGCCGCCGATGCTCGCGATAAAGCCGAAGCCATCGACGTGATCGGCGATCAATCACGAAGACGGGGCGTCCATCCGAGGAGGACAGTCTCGTCCACGGCGACGGCTAGCGAGCTCGCCAGACGGGCGTTAAAGTATGCGTGACGCAGTAACGGCCACGCGAGACCAGTGACCGCAGTCCCGCGCAGAACTGGGGGGACCAATGGGAAGGGAGGTACCTTAATTTATATTCGCGTAGTTGAGTCTCGCAGAGCTGATCACATTTATAAACGGCGTCTGCGCTCCTCTTCTCGATGGCGTCACGCGAAGCGGGCGCCCGATGCATAGATATGCCCAGAACTCTCATCGGCGTAAATTTGCACCCCGACGTTGGCTGCTTTTGACAGGCGCGGTCATTAACGCCGCTCATCAGCTGGTCAGCAAAGTCTAGCTTCCGCTTCGCGTTTACCTTATTTGTCCTCCATTTGTGTTTGCTCGTGCGTCTCCTTTTAGTGTTTATATATAAGCTTGCTAGTTTTTCCCCGAGACTTTTCCTCAGTTCCCAAGTGAGCTTCGCACTGCAGAAATTCACAAGAGTGAGCAAATGAACTGATTGGTTTGTTGTTTAGCAAAGTTAATGCTAGTTTTTTTTTTGCAGCTCAGTTATGAAATTGATGAGGCATATGTTTGAATGATAGTAAAGCGCAAATGCGCCATAGTACAGATGGAGAGTACATGCACCCTGGTCGTGTGTTCTTAGTATACTATGTCGTACCAGTAGAACACAATTTCCCCACTTCATGAGCTACACGCGGCAAATCTGCATATTTTGTCACCTGTGTACTTGTCCTAGCTGTCAAAAAAGGAAGGAAGGAAAATAGGAGGAAAAGAACGGCAAGGAGGTTAACCAGCCTATAGGCAGCCGGTTCGCTACCCTGCGCATGGGAGTGGGATGGGGGAGATGAAAGAGCAGAGAGGGAACAGAGATAAAACACAGCACATTCGGCAGCACCACGCGCGCACACTCAGTCATAGTCCAGTCTTGTCTTTCGCGGTGTGTGACATTGCTGTTACAGCCGCTTGTTCAAGTCAGTGTCGCGTAGGAATATCAACAGAGCTTTTGTCGCCTTCTGTTTCAAAGTCATCTCTCGGGCACTCGACAGAACAGTGTCCACAGACATTTGGCTGTTGTCGATGCGCGCAAGACCGGATGCCCAGTGACTGTCTCTGGATGTCGTACAACGGACAGTCGCACAGGATGTGTGTTAGCGTCTCTTCGCAATGACAGGCATCGCAGAGAGCGTTGTCGGCCATTCCTATGACAAATGAATAAGATTTTATAAATGCCGCTCCTAGCCATAAGCGATGAAGAAGGGTGGCTTCTCTTCAGTCGAGCCCAGTGGGCATACGGAGAGCCATCAAAGAGGACAGGTGGTGTTGACAATTCGTCTCGTTACTTGGTTGGCACCATAGTGAAAACGTGATTTCACGCGCAAGTCTTCGAAGATTACTGGCTGCATCGGTCCGCGAAAGTGGTATGGCTTCTTCTCGTGTTCATTCAAGAGCTGCCCGCGCGGCAGTATCGGCATGTTCGTTTCCTATGACGCCGCAGTGACTTGGCAGCCCCTGAAATGTCACATGATGCCCTTTCTCGTGTGAAATGTGGAGAAGGCATCGAATATCAAAAACAAGCTGTTCATACGACCCACGACGCAGTGCTGAGAGCACAGATTGTAGGGTAGCCCTTGAGTCGCTGAAAACCGACCATTGTTGCGGTGGTTCCCGATTGACCACACAAAGTGCAGTGCGCAAAGCAGCTAGTTCCGCTGCTGTAGATGCCGTGGAGTGGTCATTGCTAAAGCTGATGGTAACACCTATTGCTGGGACAACTACTGCACCTGAAGAACACTGGCGGTTCGTGGAGCCATCGGTATATATATATATATATATATATATGTACACACGTCTGAATATTTCTCGTGCAAAAGAAGACACAGTTGTTTCAGCACTGGCGATGAAAGCTCAGATTTCCTCCGGAGCCCTGGTACACTAAGATGCACTGTATGTCGAATAAGACACCGCGGGGGCATCGATGGTTTAGATGCAGGAGTGAAGCCCGAGGAAGCTTCTCGTTGTACTTCACAATCATTTTAGCGAACGATGCTTGGCGCCTCTCTGAAGGCAACAGTGCCAAGTTGATGACAGGGAGCACGTGCGAAGTGTCCTCATGTGCGTTCTGAAGACTTCTCCAACAATGTGAGTTTGTATCAGATAGTCCACCAGCAATCGCAATTGTAGCATCTGTTGACGTACATCTGGGCAGACCAAGGCACACTCTCAGTGCTTGGAAGGCTTGTACTGCCTGTATAGAACACGAACAATGGTCTTGCAGGTATTGGTAAGCACGGGCAAGCTATATCTCAGGAAACCGAGAAATAGGGCTCTGTAGAGCTCCATCATTGTGTCTACTGACATCCCCCACGTCTTTCCTGGCAGAATTTTGAACAATCGAGAAATAGCGGCCAGGTGCTTCTTCATGTAGGCCACATTCGGACTCCTACAGAGGTCCCTATTAATAATGATTCCCAGAAACCGGTGGGTTCTGGCGTAAAAAATTGGTCGCCCGCAGATTGAGATGACATGAGGGTGTCATTGCTTTGCAAGTGAAGGCCACCAATGCGCATTTTTCTAGTAATATGCTGAGGACCTATAGATTAACCAAGTAGTTGGCAATCATAGTTGCTGCTCTTTGAAGCCGGGAACGTATCTGAGGACGTGTAACTGCCGAAGTCCGGACACATATGTCGTCTGCCTATATTGAGATTTTAATGGTACTTGGCAAGTATTCAGCAAGGCCATTAGTGCACGATTGAATAGCGTCGGGCTAAGAACTCCGCCTTGAGGGACACCCCTGGAAGTATAGCCTTGCGTAGTTGGGCCACCTTCTGTTAACACAAAGAATGATCTTGCAGCCAGGTAACTCGAAATCCACCGAAGGACTCGACCACCAAGGCCAACCACCGCAACAGCACCCAAAATGGCTTCGTGTAGTACACCAACATACGCGCCTTTCACATCTAGAAACAAAGCTGTAGATAGTCGCTTACGGGATCTTTCGTGCTGAACGTACGAAAATAGATCAACGACATTGTCAATGGAAGAGCGGACGCGTCAGAAACCAGCCATGGAATTCGGATACTTCTTGTAGTATTCAAGATACCACTCCAGGTGACCCTAGTATCATCCGTTCCATTATCTTTCCTACGGAGCTGGTCAGTGCTATCGGGCGGTATGAGGCGAGTTCGAGTGGGATTTGCCCTGCTTCAACATGGGTAACAAGCGGCTTACTTTCCAGTCGTCAGGAACATTGCCATCCTGCCACGAGATGTTGTAAAGGTTCAACAGTTCTCTCCTTGCACCTTCCCCAAGGTTGCACAAGGCTCGGTACAGAATACCATCTGGGCCCAGAGAAGTTGAACGCCTGCAGAGAGCTAGTGCCACCTCAAGCTCCTCCATTGTAAAAAGGGAGGTCCATGTGGTAGTCACGGGAACGGGGGACGTCAACTTTCACTGGAGAATGTGGACGAGTGGCTTGGTTGACGATCTGCGCACAAAAATCTTCTGCGACATCGATGTCTTGCCTCCCTTGAAATAGTGCGACCGCTTTGAATGGAAAACGCTGTTCCGTAGGGTGGCGCAGACCTTACACCGTTTTTCAAATGTGTGAGAGTGGCGTGCGAGGTTCTAGTGACTGGCAAAACGTTGTTCATCGTTTCCAACGCTAATCTATCTATGCGACGCCGAATCTTCTTTTGCATCCTCCTGGTTGCCCTAAGATCGTGAATTGATTTTGTACGCCGATACTGACGCTCTGCCGGCATCGAAGTGCTCGGAGTCCCTCCAACTCTATGTCAAAGTCGTTTTGTGTGGAAGATATCGTCCCCGGGCGAGTAGCATTTTGCATTGTGCTCTTAATTGTTTGCTCTAACTCAGATTGTAGGCCATCGCTGCAAGCGTCTTCCATGTAGGATTTAAAGTTGGTACATTGAACTGCTCGAATGGTCGTCCGTGGACCACAACTAGACAAGCCTTTGATGTTAAGGTAGATTGGAATGTGATCACTTCCTCGTGTCTCAACATCTGGAAACCACTTGACGTATCTCGCGAGGAAGTTGGAGACAAAAAGGTCGAGACAGCTGCCGTATGTCACCCCTAGAAAAAAAGTGGGGCTATAGCTACCGTCATTCAGGAGAGCAAGGCCATAGTTGTAGGCGATGTTTGCTAACCTGCGTCCTCTTGCATTTGTCCGCGTACTTCCCCATGCGTGATGGTGCGCATTGAAATCACCTATGATGACCCATGGTGTGGGACACACTCTCAAAACATCCGCTAATCTCATAGAATCGAGATTATTCGAGGGCGATATATAGGTGCCCATGAGATTAAACATGAGTTTGGTCTTTTTCACAGTGATGCAGACATACTGATTGTCATCGTGAGGCGCAATTGGTCGCACAACATACGTAAGTTCACCACGAACAAAGACGATGATTTTGCTGCACGCACCGTTTGTTGAAGACATGACAGCTTCGTACCCGAAGTCTTATTGGTTTCGACAAATTGGGTTCACAAATGACTATGAGTAGAAACACGTTGGTAAACACAAATGGAAGAAAGTTTGAAAGGCGTGATTTTAGTGCTCTGGCGTTCCATTGAATGACGGATGCAGCCTTGACTTCTTTACGAAATGATGAGGTGTGAGTAGCCATCTTCCTAGTTGAGAGCTTCAAGCACTGGGCTTAGGCGTCCAATACTCGAAGTGCGCTTCGAGCAGATGCTGTCTTCATGTCGACTAATATCACTCGGATGGCTTCTATGAGGGAACGCTGCACCGAGAGCACTATACGATCTGTTTTAGGCAAATATTCCATGGCTGGAGACGGCTCTGGTGGGGCCGCAACATGCTGAGGTTCCTTGGCAGAAGGGTGGGCCGGGAGCGTGGGCCGTTCCTCCGGAGAAGGAGGCTTCTCCACTTCTTTCGTAGAAGTGGAGAATGTGCCTTCTTTTTGACTTCTTTCGTAGAGTGGAGAATGTTACTTCTTTCGTAGAAGTGGAGAATGTGACTTCTTTCGTAGAAGTGGAGAATTTCGAGAATGTGCCTTCTGTGAAGACTTTCGATGATGCCGACGTCGACGCCGACGCCGGACTACTTCGGCTGCTTCCCTGTGTGTAGAGTTGTCTCGGGCCATTTGTCTGAGAACCGCGCGCTCCTTTTGGATTCGAGGACAGTCTTTCGACGAGGCAGCGTGATGACCGCTGCAATTGGCGCACTTCAGAGTAGTCGCCCGACAGGCGTCTTCGGCATGAGGTTCAGCGCAACGGGGACACAGTCGTGAGTTGGGGCATACGCCCTTGACGTGTCCTAGCCCTGAATCACTGATGACATTGAAGTGGCTTTTGGATGAATTGTCGAACCGGATGTCGGAAATGTCCAACTTTAAACGTGGGACGGTATGCAATCTCCCCTGAAAAACACTTTTACGCAGCGCGTATTTCCAAGGCGCCGCACTAGCCTAATGACAGTTCCCTCATTTGCAGGCTTGATGAGGGTAGGCAAGTCAACATTAGGAATGGCAATGTCGATGTCATAAATTACACCGGCAATTTATTTATCATCTATCGGGATAAAGGGGCGCATTTTAATGTCACCTAGCTCAGTCGTTTGCTGCAGCTGTCCTAGCGCACTCACATCGTGCACGTCAATGGGGACAATATTCTTCCTCGGGTTTACTCTTACGCCCTTAATTTGATCTGGCACCGCACATTTCAGAGCAACGGAAAGGGCTTGCCTGTTCAGAAATCGTAGGTTGCTTGAAGAATCTTCCGGCATGAAGATGATAACAAGCGGCCAGCGCGCAGGCCTTGACTGTACAGTCGCTGTACTTGCAGAAGCTGATGCTGATGCTGATGTATTGGTAGTCCTTTTCCTCGCCCTCTTACCCCGCACAGTATAAAGCCGTCATCGGATGTGTCGTCTTCCAACATCGAATGCAAATCAGTGTCTTCAGTGTCAATGGGGAGCCAGCTCGCTTCCTTGTGGTTGACGGGTGTGAAGATTTCTGACCAGGCGGGCCTCTGGCATGTTCCGTGGCCATCACCACAAGACGGGGAGGCGAGGAACCCCGAAAAACCAATGGTTTCACTAAAAAAGTACAGAGCACAGCAATAAGCGTTCTTCGATCTAAAGAGACACTTCTTCCTCCTCCCTAGCTGTCAAACTTGCCAGACTGTGTGATATATGCAGTCTGACCTATACAGACATTGTGCTCCGAAGAAGTATTGCGTTAAAAGGTATGCCGTGCCCGCAGTGCTCGTATGAATTACACACTGCCGAACCTTACGGTGCAGTGTGTACACTGCTCGAACCAATCCTCTTTCAATACTAGGCCAAGTCACAAGCCCAGTGTAGATAAATGTTGTATGCAAGTACGTAAAGAACTTCCCTTGTGAACGAGTGATACGTAAAATGCCTAAAGCCGGAATAGAAATGCGAACGATGGCGAAGCACAAGCGGGTTATGTGTAACTATATATATATATATATATATATTATATAATATATATATATATATATATATATATATATATATAATATATATATATATATATATATATATATATTCTACAACCTAACGACTGCTGCTTCTGCATTGTGTGCATCTCAGGTCGTACGCCTAGAAGAAACGCTTTAGGCATATATAGCTGCATGAAACATGACAGTTATGACCCTGTATGTCTTAGAAGGCTGCGTGTTCATTTCGTTTCATGTTAATGGCCAAAGCAGTTGTCGTCGTGTCGTTGCCACGTTTCGCCGGAGCGGAGCACCTTCCTCTGCTTTGACACTGTGCTAGTGCAACGCTAAACATCAGCAATTTTATAGTCCATTCGTGTAAACGCGTCAATTACTGCCATCCAGTCATGACTCACCCTGTCTGTCTCTGAATCTGTCCCAATGTCTCCATTTGAAGTTCAACCGACCTCTTAGTGACATTCCTTAAGTAGGCCACGCTGCAGTGTGTTTACCTTGGAAACACTTCCGGTGTCTCGTTTCCTTTCCTTATTTTTTTAGTAATAGATTTTACGCAAGACATTATCGAATGCTGACACAGGAGGCTGCAGAACACGAAAAAATATAAACAATCCGTAACATAATTTTTTTTTTCTTTTCCATTTATAACAGCCCTGCATTGCAATTGCACTCTCGTCACATTTTACAAAGAACAAAAAGAAAGAGGCAACAGAGCTTTTCAACATTGATCGCCATTTCGTAAGGTACGCCGTCGCGTCGAGCGTGCTTTCTCTCTCCCCCTCTCTCTCTCTCTTTCTTTTTCATTGCGTGGTTACGCTTTCTTCTAATACAAACCGAACAATTTCGCTCGACGTCGCTTATTATCGATCGTGCATATAGCCTTCTATATTCGGAACCGCGAATGGCCTCTTCACAATCACACTTTCTTTTCCCCTCTTCAACTTCATCCGCAGATTGCTGCTGCGAAGCCTGGGGAAGTCAGTCCAGTGCACTGGCGGGTTCGCGTTACTCGCAAATTCACAAAACCGCCGAAAAGTGCGTGCTAGCGTATGTAAAATCTCGATGCGTTCCTGTCCCAGCGACTTCGCGTATGCCTTCGGTCATTTACTGCCCGCGATCAGGCGCGTTCCCTTTCTTGCTCGTAATCTATATCTCGTGCTACGTCTGTAGTACTAACCGACGACGCAAATGATCATCGCGTGGCGTTCGTTATGCCGCGCGAGAAGGCTTTATTCCTGTCTTTCTTTCTTTCTAAACCACTCCCGAACCTCCTTCCTAATCAAGATCTCCCAGACCGTATGCGAGCACAAATTCGATCGGCGCTAGGTCATTACTGATCCCCGCCGTCTCTGCAGTGTGTGTATGTGTGTGTGTGTGTCTGAGAGAGAGAGAGAGAGAGTAAGAGAAAGAAAGCTAAAGGAAAAAGCCATGCTGCGCCTTCCCCGGGCCCTCCCTGTCTCTCTCTTGCGCACTCTCTCTTTCCCTCTCGTTTTTTTTTTCGTTGGTTTGGTGCATCTTGCCCCTTTCATATTGTTTCACGTGCATTATTAGCTTATTGATTAATGCGGCCTCTCATGCAGTTTTATTATCCCGGGGGCTCCTTAATTGTTTCTGTTAATCACCCCCTTGCGGCAGCTGCGGGTATATAAAGAGTGCCACAGAAGGTTACCGTTCTCGTTCCCAAGTGTTCGTAAGTACTTCTACATGGGTTTGCTTCTTTGTATGCTATAATAATTTGTTTATCAATGTTGCGTTCTCACTTTTGTTTTGTTTTGTGAGATGACTGTTTTTCCAGGTGAGACGTCACTGCCTTTTGTTCTCACTTCTCAAGTTGGATAATGTACACTTCATCAAAAGACAAACCAGCTTAGTTCCCGGAGTATAGCCTGTACTGTACCTTACGTGTGCTGTTTCGGAGAGAGAAAGGCGAGAAAATGCAGAGACGGATTCTAACGATATGTTGTGGAATTGGTTGCCCAACTGGGTCGGAAAGAGATACTTCATCACAATAATTTCTCGCATCGTTTGTGCGGACGCGGTCGATAACTTTTCTTGCTTAATGAAGCCTTCAATGTGCTTACTTTAAATATGTATATGAAGTCCTTGTTTTTTTTTATTGTTACATGCAGCGTAGAGCCGCTTGACGAGGGAAATCCGCTCTCCCAACGCAGAATAATCACTAGCGGTGACTGGCGGCACGCTTTTAAGGCTGTAAGTTTTACACACCCAAGCGAAAGCATCAGAGGAGGCATCACATGCGCCATAAAGAGAACGTTATACATTCGCGGGCGTCATGCACAGGGTGCGGTTCCCGGCTTCCGTTCGCGCGCTTCCTAACAGATGCACCGATTCCAAGTAATTTCGCTAAGTGGAAGGGCAGGGCCGGCTTTGCCCCGGGTCTCCCTGCAGATCAGAAGCGCCCCCGGCCGCCTGTTGTAGACTCCGAAAGACAGATAGATGCACGGTCCGTAAAAGCGAGCCAGCTCGTGCAAACAAGTCGCGTGCCACACGGGCTGCCCACAAGGGTAGCATGTTGCTGCCTACTAGGGTAGGCTCCATGCATCAAGCGGTCCTCTGGACGCTTGTATGGACGGACGCTGGGTTTTCTGTGCGCTGCCTAATAGGTGAATCCTGATTACGCCGCCATGTAATGTGCGCAGCCCGATCTCAATACATCGATGCGCGTCGTTTGTCTACCCTATGAACCAGGGGCAGTGAAACACCAGCTGAGTAATGTATTTCTTCACATCCCGGCCGCGGCGGTAAAACTTTGGTGGTGGTGAAAAGTTAGGGGCCCGCGTGCTGAGACTTAGGGGAGCGTTTAAGAACCTCAGGTGGCAGAAATTTCAACAGCACCCGGCTATGGCGTCTCTCATAACTATATCGTGGTTTCGAGACATAAAACCCCAGTCATTCTTGGGACAGTGGAACAAGAATAACGGCGAAAGTGGAACGTACAACAACATTTTAACAGCGAAACTGTTTAATTCTGTTGTAATTTGTCTGTCGGAAAAGAGAAATGATCACCATCATAAACCGGCGCGCGATCTTTTCCTCCTGTTTCGCTCCAAGAACACGGGCGCCGATTTCTATGGTGGGACCTGTAGTATCACCGATGGGTGAGAGAATCAGTGCAGAGAGAGGAAGATATTTAAAAAGAGAGAAAGAGACAAGGTTTTGGTGAAAAAAGCTTCTTCACGAGACGAGATTCGAACCCGCCCGATTCGAAGAGACAAGTGTCCAAACCCCGCGGCTATCCAGGCATGCATACTAACAGAACATAGCATGACTTTGTGGGAAGTAGGCGTGAGGAGGAGCGAGGCGATCAGGAGTAGGAGAAAAAGAAGGAGAGGATATAGAAAAGAATCACAAAAAAATAAAATTAGGAAGAGAGAAATAAAGGCAAAAAGAAAAGGAAAGACAGGCAGAGAGTTCGTCAACAATGAAAGACGAAGAAATACAGTGACAGGTAGAAAGGAAAAAGAAAAAGAAAGAAAGAGGATGCAATTGACAAATGGAGAAACAGAAATACCAGAGTAAAATGGAAGAAAAATTAAAAAGGGCGCGAATGATAAACACATAGACGGAGAGACAAAATAAATATAGAAAAAAGATTGAAAAAAACGGAAGAAGAAATACAGGAAGAATCGAAAAGATCTGCAAATCTTAGCAAAACAGCAAATATACAGACCTGACTATAACATAGGTGCCATCAGCTCCGTTGTCTCTGTAGCGTGCAATGCTGTTGTGTAAGTTTTTGATTTGTTTATGAAAAAATATATGAATGCATCAATCTACGTTATCCTACATGTGTACTATGTTTATTCACCTATTGATAACCAGGAGATAATAACGTTACTAAGGAAGGTACCATGGGCGTTAATTGTACTGTTTTAGGTGCGTTGTAGTAATTGTTACATTGATGAGAATAAAGTAAAGTGAATCAAAAAACAATATGTGTCATTATGTTATATAGCGTTCTATTGCAATCCCCCCTCTCGCAGTATTTAATGCCCCTACGAAATAAATAAATAAATAAATAAATAAATAAATAAATATAATAAATAAAATAAATAAATAAATAAATTAAATAAATTAAATAGTTTTACGTGACAGACGGACGGCATGTATGCAGTTAAGATTCAATACAGTCGGTACTATCACAATGAGCACCTATTGGCGTCGTCTTTGAGCTGTACGGCAGCATAAATTCTCCTGGCATAATAAAGATCAAACGTAAGCTCGCCTATCAACGACATATAGTGCCGAGCCTGGTTTAACCATATATATCCGAGACTTTCCTCGTTGGTAGTATTAAAACGAGGATCTCGTTTCGATTCAACCTTCTGTAAAAATCCTGTCTGCTGCTGAAGCGATGACTGAACCTGACGTGAAGTGGAGGCGGGCTTGAACAGTCAACGCAGTCCATAGAAAAGCATTGCCGCAGTCGAAACCCCCCACTAGTTTAGCACAGTACTCGCGCATGATTTCTTTATATCGGGAAACTATGCGCGTCGTCCCGACGGCCGCGCGGCGTCATCCAGTCATTCGAATGCGCTTTTGCGCTTGCGAATCTAGCCTCCATCTCAAGAACTCGAAAAGAGATCAAAGGTGGATGGCTGCGTTGGTGCTCTTTTCAGAGGGATCGACTGCTCGCGATCTCATTTCCGTTGCCGCCTGCTACACTTGATGCTTTCTTTCTTTCTTTCTTTCTTTCTTTCTTTCCTTTCTTTCTTTCTTTCTTTCTTTCTTTCTTTCTTTCTTCCTTCCTTTCTTTCTTTTCATACTAATTGTTTTCGATTTATTTATTTTTAATTTTATTATTTCTTTTTTCTCTTTCTAATCCATTAACTTA
>NW_027465515.1:2500-24605 GCF_043290135.1 Rhipicephalus microplus | reverse complement strand
TTTGTAGCTTGTGCATGGAGAGAAACAACGCAAATTGAACGCTTTTATGAGGTCTCTACTTCTGCAAGCTTTTCCTAGATAGTTCACGGCAACTTTCTGTGTCTATGAAGAATAAACTGACTTCACTTTCAAGGCAAAACAACGTTTATGTGCTTTCAGACTCGGTGTCAGTTTTTTTTTAAGTTGGGCAACTCAGTAATTCAGGAGTTTCCCCGTTCTGTTTGCTTTACCTTATTACTTGCAGCATTTTTTTTCATGAAAACGCAGTTGCTATTTTTTTATGCTACGATTCGCTGTCTAGCTTCTGAACAAGCTGCTGTCCTGCATGCTCTTTATCTGTCAGTTCGAGTCAAAAGAAGACAGGCGCAGCCTGTGCTGTCTCCAGTGCATGACGAAAATGAAGATACTAACTAAAATGAAGCTCAAAGAAGTTTCAGCAGTTGCTCTAGAAGGTCAAATATATTGCTGAATATGCAAAGGGGTGTTTCAATGAGGTATGCGTCATAGATGGAGAAAAAAAGCGGAATGTCAAAGATAAATATTACGGACATACTGAACAATAAAATTTAACACTCCCAGTGGCGAAAAAAAAATTAAAGCCACTGTTAGAATCGACTTTAAAATGCAGTAACAAAAGGGGCTGAGCTGAAGAGCTCCCGCAACCTAGATCAAACCCGGACAATAATAAAAAAAAAGCTGCGTCAACTTTTTCAGGGTGAACGGGTAAGTGTCTCAGGAAAACATGTCATTGCATTAAATGTGAAGTTCGTAGTGAGTGAGGAGCAGTGTTTTGCCCGTCTTTTAGCCACAAAAAGGGCGTGTGTTTAGAATGGGTGGAGTGGATGCTAGTTGGTATGGCATTATTGCGAACACAAAGCGCGCTTGGAATGAAGCACCAGAGTCTCTCTCATCATGACCGTTCATCAAGCGTAACAGCAATGAAGCATCGTTTGACACACCTTTATCACTAAGTCACAAGTATTCCGCTTTTGTTGCTTTTATACAATATACCTTCAATCATAAATTCGTAGTGAACTCAATATGCTTTGAACTAATCATTCATCTCGGATTGACAAAAAAAATACAGCGTAACAGCACTGTCTGCAACACAACTGACTTTCTTTTCATACCTCTCACATCGAACAATTGCGACCAGCTACCACGTGTCACCCTTTTCAATATTTATCACTCTCTTTTTTTTGTCATCCCTTTTCAGTTAACCTGCTTCATGACAGCCCTCCTTAGTCATCTCATATATTGCTGTGCCTATTACTTTTCTTCAACACGTGTTGACATACCAGTGTTTTGTTCTTTATTCAGTCTTTTTTACCTTCGTATTTTGCCTCTAGTACTTCATAATTTGGCGAATTTGCTGCGCGTTTCTCTTTTACTGACGTTTCAGTTTTTCGTTTCATAATGAAATATTTGCATTCCTTTACTTTTGTGTCGTGCATAATGCAGCATACTTTCTTTAGTTGTTTTTTCATATCTGGTAACCCTCTGCTCTCTGGAATGCTTCAGCTAACAATGATAAGAAAACTAAATAAATAGAAAACTAAATAACTAAATAAATCAATAACGACTGCTATCACACGTATTGTACAAACCCGCTTGGTGGTATTATTATGTAGCCGTCAAAGAGTGTGCACATGCTGTACTTGAATATGTTAAAAGTTTGCATATGAAAGAAACAGACACGTAATATACACACGTTCTGATACCTTCGCACCAAAGGCCCAAGTTTCTTTCTACCTCCCCACTTCCTCATTTTCTGTTCTCTTCCTGTTTAGTGAGCGAAGGGTATCTTAATTATTTTTCTTCTAGTAATCTTGTTAGGTTGCTTTGCCGCAAAAAGCATAGTACTGTGGCGGTGCACCCTTTACAGGTCAGTATTCAGCCGACGTGAAATTCTGTACTGTCGAGAGAAGCTTCTTTTCAGGGATCAGCCTAAGCGCAGGATGATACCGGTATTCGAGTTTTCGTAGCTAACTAGCAAGCACAAGTCTGAGTCTAGCCCATAGTTGAGAAGTATGGAAAAAATTGTCTGTTGCTGAGCAACCTCCTAAAGATTTATGCATGCAACTTGAATAAGCTCCAGCCTCCTGTAAACAAAACACTGCTCCAGTAAAGAGCCAAAGGCCATAAGGCATTGGATAAATAAGTCCGCTAAACCCGCAAAAAATGAATAAAGACTACTTTCAGACGTATATTACAGACCTGTTTTGCGGTATTTCTATATAGTTGTCAAGAAGAGTGCACATGTTGCACTTGAATATCCTGAATGGTTTCATATGAAGGAACAGACAGGTCATTTACACACGCGTGGCAAAATTACCATATAAGGCCAAAATGTTTTCTATCTTCTTGCTCCTCTCTTTTTGTTTCCTTCCTACTTAACGAGTGCAGTTTAAAATTTTGATTACTTTTCTTCAAAAAATCCTGTCAGGTGGCTTTGCCGCATAAATAATATTACTGCAAGGGTGCACTCTTTACAGGCCTTTGTTCAGCCGACGTGGAGAGCCGTTTCACTGTCGTGAGAAGATTCTTTCCAGGCATCAGCGTTAGGGAAAGAGGATACCGGTATTCGGGTTTTCATAGCTAACTAGCGAGCACAAGTCTGAGTCTAGCCCATAGTTGAGAAGTGCAACAAAAATGACCCTTGCTGAGCAACCTCCTAAAGATTCATCCCATGCAGATTGAACGAGCTCCACCCTCCTTTGACAAAACACTGCTGCAGTGAAGAGCCAAAGGCCACGGGGTATCGGATAAATCAGTCCAACAAATCCACCACAGATGAGATTGTGCTTGACACATTCTCAAGTTTTGATCTTCGCAAATGCGCTTTGCTCAAGACAGAGTCAATCGTATTTTTCCTTTTCTTCTGCTTTCTTAGCAATAATCGGACGGGTTACAATCATGACCCACGATAAGGCAGCTCTTGTTAATTCACGCTACCACTACGGGCTGCGTAGGCGCCCAAATACTTCTTTAACTTTCGTGTTCTTTCCAACTAAGCTACCTTCAGAAAGGTGTCATCTACGTTGCAGGTGATGCCGGCAATGGTCCGAATCCTGGGCGTACTCCCGAACTATCACCACCATTAGATAGCGACTGAGCGTAGGTTAGAAGTTGATGCGTAGTTCTGCGCGTTGCGGCAGAGCTGGTTATCTTTTCCCAGAGAAGTGCTGCTTACGAGAGACAAAGATGTGTAAATGCGAAAAGTTGGCGAAAATATGGAGAACAAGGTACACCCAGGAACAAAAAAACCATTTTAATGAAGGAGTTTGCAAGGCTAACGTATTAACATAGGCATGAGCAGGGTACCCCTTAAGAGGGGTGAAGATTCATGGCAGCACCTCCACCTCTCTTTAAGTCAAAATATGAGGCAGACTTCAGTGCTCCACCCTCGTCTTTTCAGTGAGTAGGAAGGAGATGCACACCCCATTGCCCTCCTACCCTCCTATGCGCACGCCTGTGCGTAACACAGAGTGGGAGAAAAGTTGAATGCTTCGTAAAGCGTCAGTGATTACATCAGGAACAGTTCTGTGTGGCAGTGACAGATGGACTTTTAGAGTTACAGCACATGAAGCGTGCCGTACGCGCGCACAAGTGCTGAGAAATAGAAAACAAGACTACAGAAATTATGAAAAAGCGAAGATACTCGTGAAATTTTTAATTAGATTCGTATATTTGTGGATTACCTTATTTATTGATGGCTGCCTACCATGCACCAATTAGCGCCTCAAGGAAATGCATGGGCTTGTAGCTGCTGCCAGTCGAAGAAGACGACCTTGACATTAAGGTTCACACCTTTGTGGGGTAGTGGAGCCTGCATGGCATTCAGTTTATTGTTTAAGCAAGCACCTTTAGATATTTTTTTTGAATTCTCACGTCTTCGATGTTGCCGGAAGAGAACACATGAAGCTAAACTCTGTTCCGTGACAGCGTGCATACCAACCTCCTATATTAATGAAATGCCAAAGGAATGTACATTCCTGGGGCTCATAGTCAAAGTTGAACCAAAACAACTTGTTAGACTGACAGCTCAAGTGTGATCTGGAAGACTTCATTCGAAGAGACGCGAGGAAAAAACAGCGAATCATGGCTAATAATAGCAAAGCCCATCAATCATTTTCACCGTTTATCCACTAAGCAGAAATCGTATGCAAGTATAAGTTCTCCGACGCCTTACGCTTCGTGGGCAATGCGATGTTGACAAAAACGAGTCGCATTGTCTTGTACACACTACACGCTTTTTCAGGGGGTAACAACCCGGTAACTCACGTGAGATTGCTGCAAGTTCAGTGAATCATCTCTGCTGAAAACCTAAAGCGGCAACTTTGTTTGGTTCATGGCTCAAGGGCTTGTATACTGGGATATGATAGCACGATCTAAAACCGCAAACGACTCAGTCTTCAGACACTGCTTTGCGGCGTTGATTAAGGGTATTTATGGATAAAAAAAATAAATGCTGCCATTCAACATCTTTAACTGCTATTCACAAGGCGCCCCACCGTGGTGGTCTAGCGGCTAAGGTACTCGGTTGCTGACCCGCAGGTCTCGGGATCGAATCCCGACTGCCGCGAATGCATTTTCAATGAAGGGCGAGAATGCTGAGGCCAGTGTTGCTCAAGTTTGGGTACCCGGTAAAGAACCGCAGGTGGTCAAAAGTTTCCGGAGCCCTTCGCTACGGCGTCTCTCATAATTATATGGTGGTTTTGGGATGTTAAATTTCACATATGCATTACTATTCACAAGAACACCCTTTACTGTCATTGTGTTGTAAAACAAGTAGACATACGTAACTAATCCTGTTTGTGGTAGAAAGGAGTGCTACTACTTCATTTCACACGAAATTTAATGGTTCGGTGGTATAGATCAATGCGTATACTTCTCCTAGCTATTTTGTGTAGAAATAAGGAAGCTTGTGGGTAAAATGAAAAAAAAAAAAGCTTCAGCATTAGTGCGCGGAACTTTTATGTTTAGAAAAGGTGAGGGAACGGTTCACGGTTCTCAAGGAAGTGCCGGTGATGTTTTTAAGGTATCTGGGAGAGCCTGCTCTAATTAAAGTACCCTTTATAAAAAAATATTGGAAAAGACGCTCGGGCTTTGAAAATCTCGGCTTGACTTGTCAGGCTAGAAGCACCTGAGCCAACCGCCCCCCCCCCCCCCCGCACACACATACACACACAACGCTAACAAAGGTTTTCTGAAGCAGAATATCAGTTGTGACTAGCACAAGTAAACTATAGCACTAAGCAGGCAGTAAATCACTACCCAGAATTGTTTCACGTAAGCTCTGGTTACAGGTTGGTTTTATGCGCATGTGCGGTAGCGTATGGGCCAAAGTGGTGCTGCAGAATCCGAGCAGCACTCGTATCGGATGAAGGCTCTAGGTTTCGCCATTTTACCAGCTCTCTTTAGATCTTTATTTAAGTGAATATTTGATAGGTGCTCTTTCAAGATCCGTTTTAACCGAAATATTTAATGTAGGGTAGTTCATCATTGTAACAAATAAAATAAATGTAAAACGCGAAAATGCTTTCGTTTGACAAGTAATCAAACAACTTCAATAATAGTTTTCGGGGTCCAGCAAAAATGAAAAATGCAATGCTTTCGTAGGATAAGAGCACAATATACCAAAAAGTCTTAACTTTTGTCCAAAACCGTGAAATAGGAGGAGTTGGGTGTCCACTGCGAAATCTCGCAAGCAAAATATTGCAGTGGAGTCAAAGGCATCACTTCGACAGTTTTCAACAGGTCAGTATGTTGTCCAAGCTTTGTTCTTGCAGCGAAACAGTACAATGATTCCGCAGTACTTCCAAGAAATTAGGGCTGGTTCAATTGAGGAGTTTAACATCTCACAGCGGGCGAGGCCGGATATTTCCGACCAACTATGGCTCTGTAACATGCACAGAGATTACACTTGCAATACTGGGATGCCCATTATTTGGTTGCCATTGGAAGCTGACCGAGACTTACATATCAGCAGGTCGAAAAACATAACCACTGGGTCACCGCTGCTACTTCCACTCAAAGTGTGGTTTTGTCTTAAAGCAATGAAATAGCCAAGCAGTGATAATACTAAGGTACAGAGTAGTAAGCATTGAACTCAAGTTTTTGAAATGTTTTCTACAAGAAACAATAATAAATACATGTATTTGAAAAAAACTTAGCTTGAAAGAATGTTTTCTAGAAGTACACTAGAGATATTCGGGTGCCGTAGCTGTGAAAAAAAATATGTATGTTACACTTAGTCTTCACATAGAAACCAGCCGTCTGCTTAGTACGAAAGTCTGAAAAAAAAAAAGCGAGGCCCTTAGCAACTGATTGAACGTAAGGAAGGCGACGCTGTCTTTGTTCCCTCTACGTAGCCGTATAAAATGTCACCAAAAAAGCGTGCTTTAGTGACTCAATGTTGCAGTCGTTCTCGTCCATATACAGGTTTCAGGGTTCCCCCAGAGACCGAATCCTCGCATCGTTGGATATTTTTTTGCACTATGTGAAGACGAAACTTTTGGGAGGCTGTCTAAGTGAGAGTACACAGACTAAGCCTTGCAAAAGCATGTTTTCAAGTTATTTCCTGTCTTTTTTGAAACCTCCAAGCAGCGCTTGAAACTACAAGAACAAGAGAAAACATTTCCCCGGCAGCAAACGAGTTTGTTTCATGTAGGCACTCAGATTTGTGGGCGTTCGTTTGTGTTGTGACAGTGAAGTTGGTCGGCAGTTAGTTTATTTCCAGAGGCACTCAGAACACGGATAAACGGCTTAAAAAATTCAAGCGTAAAGAATCTTGCGGGCAAATACAAAATGACACTGATAGGCACACGTGTTCTTGTGCTCAAAAAGGTTCCGTTACTCTGAGAGCTTGAGCCGAAAAAGAAAAAAAAAATGACGATCCACTCTTGAAGCTTTCGCTGACAAATATCTTTCTCCGGAGCACCACCAGAGTTGATTTGAGCAATGTAGTTTTTATGCGCTTCGGAGATCTAGATCAGAATTTCAAATCAAGTTTTCACTACGTGGAACGCAACCTGATTTCATTTCGTGTGGTCAAAATTCAATTTCATCACTACAGCGGACTACAAGACGAAGTCGTTTGCATATCATTGAAAAAAAATCGTTTCTGACATAAGCTGATTTTTATTTTTGCCTTCATGTTGTCCAATTCTATTACTCGGGCTTGAGGAATTTTACCTCCACCGAAACACGAACCCAAAGGCGAGGATTCGACATACTATGTGCGTTTCATCGCAGACCATTTAGACAGACATTTGTTGCAAGTGAAATAGAGTTGTATACTGATGAATCAAAATTTTATCGATTGATATGTAGGGTTTAACATCCTAAAACCACTATATGATTATGAGAGACGCCGTAGTAGAGGGCTCCAAGAATTTCGACCACTTGGGACTCTTTAACGTGCACCGAAATCAGGCCACAGATTTTACAAAATTTAGAACAGATGTATAATTGTGTGCAATAATTTCAATGCTTGTTGCTAAGTTCTGTATTCTTGTATTGCTCATTGAGAAGCTGCCCTGTGAGTGAAACAAAACACTAAACTTTTCGAATCAAATAATGGAGTTTTCAAATATTCACACCATTACGAGTGGAAGACAGTTATTTCATTTCCTGTATTCTGCAGCGACAAATTGCTTTTGTTTTTGAAAAAAAAATAATGTGCACTAATGGTGGAACAAAACTAAATGTTGAGGAAACCAGGAAAGCATTAGTACTTATGACAATGTAAACGGAAGCGTAGGAGCCTCGTTTATGAATTCAAGGTATGTACAACAGCTTCATAATAAAACTACAACAGCGACGCGTTGCGTTCATCAACTGCGCACGACTGACATAAGCGCTATTTCATTCCGACGCTGTCAATGGAAGTCCCCGTCTCTCTTGAATGGCAAATATCTTGGAGTTATTTGGCTGTTTTATGGCACTCTTTGAGAACAATCATGCATTCGCATTTTGTTTTCGTTTTTTTCCGAGACCGAACAAGACCAAATTTTCCTGTGAGAGCTATCATTTCTCAATACATATAATGGAACGAAAGGATATAATCCTCGATCAGGACAATTTTGGCTGACCCTCAAACCGAGCATGGCACAGGCACTAAGACCTGCCACTGTCTCTTGCGGACTTCACAATATTTGCCTGTGATCGGAAATTTCCACTGTGTTCTTTTTGTATCTTTGCTTCAATTGCGTCACTCGCAGTCCAAAAAGGTCTCTTCAGTGCTTTCATTGTTTAGAGCGTTGGAACGACCTCAACTTTCTTTCCCGAAAACGGGACACAATGACTTCGCGAAAAAGCAAGCAACCACACAAAAAAAGAAAAAAAATGCGCATTAGCGATCGACCTCTGGAGACACATAGTGTAGCATGATCCACGCAAACAATGAGGAAAGATTTAAAACAAAGGAGAGTGTATCACTCTCCTTCTTTGATGTGTCTAAAAATCTTTTGTTATATGTCGATTCACGAAGAAAGCTAGAGTTCATGGCTGTTGCTGCACGTAGACTGTTCATAAATTTTGCACGAGATCTCCGGGCCGCCAATGAGCTGGATTATTGACCACTCCGCCGGGCCCCTCTACCTTAAATTGATCTCGACGGCTTTGTCCTTCCTTTTCTTTCCTTCTTGTGTTTGAATTCAGCGTTGTCCGCTATAAAACGTGAGTGGCGCTATTTTCTCTAAAGTGCAGCCTGTGCCTGTACTGTGCTAGACTTGTTCAAAAGAAGCCCTGCTGTAGACGCCGAAGTAGAAAACCCACTCCTCATGTCTCTTTTTCCTCACTTCGTTACCCGTGCTCTTTTTTTAAGCGAGCAGCAAAAAAAAAACAATTTTAAGAAATTACGAACCCTTGGGCTATCGAGAAAAAGATGAAAAAGCCAAGAGAGATCCTGCCTGACCTAGTTTGCCTACTGCTTTTCTTTCTTTTTTCCTTTCGCTCTTTTTTTTTAGCATTGCACAATGCTTCGTGATAACTATTTTCTGCTTCAATTCGGAAGTCCAACCTTCGTGCAGGTGTCTATTAGCGCGACACTTCAATTTCTGCTGGCAACAACGACGGTTACATGGTCGTATCCCGGCAACAGTCGAATGTGGCAGCGCCAAATGACAAATGAGATGTGAACGAAAGAATGTAGATCAAACTGCAAAGCCAGGGAGGAGCTCGCGGCAGTGGAGCCCTGGCTTTCTAGTTCAACCCGAAGTGCCGCAGAACTTTCTTTAAAGTAATATTTCCTCCCCCTTGAAGATCAGGCTGCAGTAACAGAAGCGGCTGATCCCCGAAAAGTTCACGATGGAGGCAGTATTCAGTTCCTGTTGAACGGCGAGTTGGAATACAAAGTTCCCCTGCGCAACTTCGAGTCCCCCTACTTCGGTGCACTCGCCAGAACTTCCTGGCGCGATCACGCCACCAGGCATTGTAACTCGTAACATTCGTAGCTGAAGAAAGTGAAATGAAGGGCGAAGTGAGTGCTGCACAGAGTGCGAAAAAGAGGCCTGAAAAACATCGGACTAAAGGGAGCGCACCCACTCGCCCACGTCGAACTTTCTATTGACTTCGGCACTTTGCACCCAGATGGCGCTAGTGAGTCATAGAATATCGCGCGTGCGCCGAACTCGCCGAGTGCTCTACGGGACGACAGACGATGGGGTCCATTGAGCAGACGACGCTTCTGTCGGGAGCACGTTCTTGCGTGATATTGGCTCTGGTGGTTGCTACGCCACGCCGAGGTGAAAAGTTCCGAAAAGTTCGTTTGAAAAACGTGTGACTTCGTGGAAACCACGACTTTGTGAATGTCTATCGATTGACGGCTCTGAAAGGGTGGAAGCTACCGAGCGTCATGGTTCCCCTGATGTTTTTCGTCATGGTAAGTTCAAATCTAGGCGCTTCAGTGGCGAGGCATGGGCGAGCGCTCCCTCGGATATGGCATAGAAATGTCGTGCTGAATCCCGGCTGTGATATTTTGTCTAATCTATCCTTATACACTCATGGGCATAAACATTGATGGCAACTGTCGTAAATTTATCTGAGTTTACTTTGCTACTGACACTCCCTACGCAACGAAGCGAGATACCTGTGAAAATTCAACTGTAGCTTAGGAATGAGGAGCAGGAGATGTGTGACAACTCTTAAGTGATCCTGGTTCAGTATTATTATTTCATGCATAATTTCTATATCGGAAACTTTCTGTCAAAATTTACACTGGCGTGAAATGTTCTTACTGACGCAGTAATGGAAATAGGCTTAGGGCGCTGTTTAGCGTTATATAAAGCGAAAGGCAACTTATAAAGTGGCGATCGTTGCGGTGGGAGAAATAAACTCAACGCTTGAATGTGAGGCTCGTTTTGAACTATTCTGTAACCAAGGTATTGGGAAGAAAAACTTGGAGTTCTTCACTTCTCTATGTTCGAGAGTAACATGTGGTCATGGCTCGAAAAAACCTGGCATTACATTTTGAATAGTTTGTCGCAGTTTTTTTGTGTTTAGCAGGCATTCCTAATAACTATCACCATTAATCGTAAACTACACTTGTTATGTTTTCGCTCACTTTGTTTACTAGCGCACTTTTTTTTCTTCTTATTGCGAAATCCTCGTGGGTATCGCTGTAACATTTAACTTCTTACTAGGAGGTGCAGCGCTACACTCGTCTCTTAAAAAAGTGCGCATTGCTCGAGAAAAAAAAGTCATGAGATCAATCATAATACCTTCGCAGCCGTCAGGAAACACTGGTATGAATATTTTCCGGTAATGTTTCTTGAACAAGCAAAAAGTTCCAACTTCTTCACAAGTGTCCCAGTGGTAAGTTTCAATACGGTCAGTCCATTGAAACATCTTTCATTTCTAGGTTACAAAACATCGAGTTAGCAAACGACAATGAAGCGGCACTGACTTTGGTGATAAAGACAATTCTTAATGTGCAAAAAAACAAATACTATGAGATAGAAACAGAGGAAATACGGCTGATACTATGTTTCTTTGCTAACAATCTCATGTTATTTCTCTTATTTTTCAACCACTTGTGCTGGTCTCGGGGTTACGATGCTTGACCATGCAAACTAACGTCGCGAGACTTAATCCCAGTCGCGAGTGCCGAAATTTGATATAGGCTGATTGCTTGAGGCCCGTCTGCATAATTTCTTTCCTGATATGCTGAAACTCAGTTCAAATTTTCTCGGTAAAATATTTCGTGCATCACTAGGTACTGCTGTTCTTTTTACGACAAGTGATTCGCACACGCAATAGTGGTTCATAAAGAATGTAGCGCACCCATTTGCAAATGACGGCCACAATATCACTACAGCCTCGACAAGCGAAATTCTTTGACATAGTTCTTCCGATTACGTTACCAAGTTCCTTACCACTGACTAGCGTAATATTTGTAAAGATTTCGCAGCAGTCACCCAATTTTTAACAGCAATTCATGATTTCACTCACGTTCTAGATAAATTCGGTCGTGTGGACACGACCTTCATATATAATAAGCAAATCTCTCAACAGAAACAGATACATAAAACTTATCTGGTTGGTTTACCTGCTTCCGTAATTATCGTTATTGCTTTTTCTAGACTTATCCTGTTCAATGTGTCACTATTCAGACCATTTCTTCTTGTAAACCACCGGGTGGCCTTTGGGTAGGGCTTTGTGCCCGCTCTTTCCTAGCTGATAATAATGATGCCGTTGGTGTTACTACCGAGCACGCAGAGGTTAAATAACTGCTAACAGTTGTGTTTTTTGACGACACCAACAGCCGTGAGAAGCGAATAACTGATTCCGCAGACGCTAGTCGGAGACGACCGTTTACTAATCTTGGAGGCAAAGCACTGTCCTCCAAGCAAGTGTTTGTGCCTTTTCAACTTTCTCGTCTTCACAATAGCCCCGAACGCTTCTGATGCTCCGTTCTTATGAATTTAGGAACAGCAATGATTGAACACTATTTACCAATTCAATACATCTGTTCAAAGTGCACCAAGTGGTGAACGAAACCTAATAAGGGCGAATCGGTGTTTATGAGAAGAACAACAAAAATACACGTGCTCTTGATTTCTTAGTCCCATATAGCAACCGCTGTATGAAATCATCGGCTTAGAGGTCACAATGACTAAGACTGTCGGTTGTAATACTCATGATGATATGTGGGGTTTAACGTTTCAAAACCACCATATGATTATGAGAGACGCCGTAGTGCAGGGCTCCGGAAATTTTGACCACCTGGGGTTCTTTAACGTGCACCCAAATTTGAGCACACGGGCCTAAAACAGTTCCGCCTTCATTGGAAAAGTTATAATACTGATCAGCTGTGTCTGTGCGTGATTACTTTTTAAAGTGGCATCACTAGTCCCAAACTGAAACGTGTGCCTGCAGAACCTGATTACTAGGGTGTACATTGATTGTACGATTGGAACATGAGTATGCGTGCGCAGTCGAGGAACACTGCGCCAACTTATAACAGAGAGGAAGTACGAAAAACTTCACTTAAGACCACTCATATTCTCTGAAAACTACTGCACTAACTCTTCAACTAACCGAACAGAACTACACAACGCACAAACTTTGCAACTGTGTCTCATTTTCCAAGGGATGAAACTTCTTCTTGTGCTTCCAGCTAATGAACTGACCCTCCGGACTAAAGGAATTCCCTTCTGTCTATGTTTCTTCTAGAATTATTTTTTTGACCATATCTAAAACGTGCCAGAAGCTTGACCTTCGCCTTTATGAGTGGAGTCAGTGCCACCTACTGAACATTTTTGGTCTCTTTCACTTCTCAATTGACCCTTAGACTGTCTCGCGAGGAGAAGAACACCCATGTGCCTTTACAACAGCCATGTCAAGCTGTCATTAAATTGCTGCTGAATGTACGATAGCAATGTGCCCACTATGGCATCATTCTTGTTTCAACGAGTCGGCGAAGCACCTACTACACCTCCGTAAGGCAACACCCTCACCTCCGCAACTTCATGTATCAATCTTTGTGTTGATATAAATAATTATTTGTGCCTGTGCTATTTGCGACTGATGGTCCTCTAAACCAATTACGCATGGTGAAATTTGCCCGTTTCGACATTTGGTGCAAGTCTATGCTGCAGCCAGGCTATACTACATGTTATACCGAAACTTTTCGCGCTACATAAAATTCATACATTGTATTTTCCGAAGCGATTTTGAGCACTAACATGAGTCTTTAGAAAAGCGCCTACTCGCCACGCTCAAGTCCTACCTTCACTCAAAGTCTTTACTCAATAAATGTTTTATCTCTCCTTTTATTTGAGTCTATCTCGAATTTGCCCTCACGGACAACGCATATTTATTGCTCGCAACCAATCATGGCGACGCTGACAACAAACTTTTACAAAAAGACTGCTTTAACGCAATTATACTACTAAAATCGTGAATATTAACACATCACCTTAATGAACCTCTAACTTTTTTTTCAAAGACAAAAAAAAAATATCTCAATCGTTCTCCGCTCTACAGCAAGCGGCAATTAGAAGCTTTTCGATCACGTTCCAAGCTTTGTGGTGACGCATCAAATTTAGTCCACATAGTGGGAGCATGTTCGAGTCAATACAATGGTTCACACCTGTAACCCTGGGAGGCCCTTCTCCACTATCCAAACCACCACATTCAGCAGGGATTCTGGCTGACGGCTAGGGGCACCAGTCAATGCTTCACTTGACTGATTTTTTTAATGAAGCTGTTTCCCCCTTCTCTCTGCAACACACTATTGCGGAATTGAATAGTTTACCTTCACCATCTATAGATAGCATTGAAATAATCTCAAATAATTTATCATCTTGGATTATGTAGAACGCATGAATATACTTAGGTAACCATTCATGAGTTATACCGTCAGATACAGAACATTCTGTGACGTAGCTTTACATCACGTTTTGTTTGCTTATTCTTACGTACTTACATTGTTCTCAATGTTTCATACATTTTGTACTCACACTTTGCTTCCCCTACTTAGGGTCTTAGCAGGCTCGTATTATTTTTGTAAATAAAAATAAACGAATAAATAAATTTAGTTGGACGTTCACTAGGTGGCCAAAACTTGTGGAGCCCTCCAATACGGCGTCCCCCAAAATACAGTGTGGTTTTGGGTTCATCATCATTATCTCCTTCCGATGTACGTTCAATGATTATCAATTCACGTTGATAACCCAATCAGATCACTTCAGGCCATGCAAGCCTTTGTTAAGCAGTCTATAAACTATCGTTTTCAGCCAATAAATCTACATGCAAATATGAAGTGAAATCGAAAGCGCAATATTCGCGTGATTCTGGGGATTCAGACGCGTATGCGTGGAGTATGTGGAAGCCTGGATAACTGCCTCGCTTTGATCAGCCCTCTTTACGTTCTGTTTGCTGGTTTTCGCAGTGCATGCGCAGCCGGTGAGTAAAGCAGAGGCACGTACCTCTTGATTAGCCGGTGCCTTTTCTCGACTGCAATTCATCTTCTTCAAGAGATGGGGACCACGCAGACTGCATTTTTTATGTGTGTAGTGAGCAGCAAAAAGAACTGCCATCTGCTCAAATGGCTCACTCAAAGTTTAACGACGCGCAAATGAAAGCCCGCGAACTCCGAGTGAAATAAAGGAAAGTTTCTCTTCTTAGAAATGGTACTGACGCAGTGGTGATGACTTTCATATTTTCTTCGCAAAGCACTCACAGGGACGTCAAAGTTTAATGGAAGTTATGATTTTGATTATCGTTATTCGAAGCACGGTGGTTCTGTGTATGGACGTTTATTGCCTAAATCATTGTTATCCGATAGTCATTCTGATTTCGTTATGTAACGCCCGTACTGAATGCATAAAGCTTTTAAATGATGTTTTGTAAAAGTTAAAAAAACACACAGACACATACACAACCAACTTTTTTCAAACTAGCCACATTATCAAGTACCCTGGATGGTTAGTTTGGCCTTATTAACGTTGCCCTATAACCTTGTAAAGCGTAGTGCATAAATATTTTGGGTCACCGGCATTCATTTCGTCGTCATATTTCCTTCGCACTTTGTATTGCTCATCGTTATGGTGTCCACAATCATCAGCAAAGCCATGATTAGTTCTTGTCCTTTTTCACTAGGCTGCAATGTCAAGCTACTTATATGAATTTTTATTTACACTAAGTTTGTCTGGCTGCTCGCCCTCATTGTTGGTTTTGTAAAGTTCCCAAGACAAGGAACCATTATCTAATCTCTAGTAACAGATACACCGCTTCGCGCAAAATTACGTTTGGTGCCGTCCTCCGTCTACAAAGATTGGAGGTAAACACACCAAATGTACTTTTATTTTTGAGGGCTTTCTTCATATGAAACAGTGACGGGAAAGTTGCCGATGCATTGCAGAACTTTATTAAAGGTTCAGACAGACTCAGGCTATAATATGAATCAGAACTTCCAAATTACTTGTTTCAAGATCGCTGTATTCATTTATTTATTCGTGTATTTTATTGATGTTATGGAAGTTATTTGTTTCATCTTCTGTATCCGTAATTTCGATTTATCAATTTTTAATTTACATTCTTTCCTTGATCCATGTCATCATGTTACTCCATAAGCTAATGGAGTATTTCGTTAGAGCTACCCTGTTCTTGGCCAATCCCCCAGCGTGGGTAGCTAGCCCGTCTTATGTACATGAAATCTCTTGGCATGTACACGCCTCAAATGTTGGGTGATCCCTACCACTTAAACTGGTGCACGGATTTGTGGGGTTTAGAGTCCCAAAGCCACTATATAATTACGAGAGACGCCATAGTGGAGGGCTCCGGAAATTTCGACCACCTGGGGTTCTTTAACGTGCACCCAAAACTGAGCACAAGGGCCTACACCAATTTCGCCTCCATCGAAAATGCCGCCGCCGCAGCCGGCATTCGATCCCGCCACCTGCAGATCGCTTAAAAGGGTGCACTCAAAAAAGAATAAGCCATCCACGAGCAAAAAACACACGTGCCATAGATATTGGGGAAACTTCACTAATCAGTACTGGTCCACTAAGTATAAAGAAAGCCACACACAGAAAAAAAAACATTGCTCAAATTTCTGCACAGACATAACCACTAACAGAAAATGAATTCAAAGAACCACGGCAATTAAACCAGTCATAAAGACTGGGCCACCCACTTTAACTTCGCCGGTTCACCATCTATCCGGAGTGACACGATATTGATTCCCATTCCCGCCTGTATACTCATCTATATTACAACAGGTGTTTTTTTTTTTGCCGTGTGTGGATGTAGTTCAGGGGCTTCCCGAATTTGGGCGCATTCGTAAAGTCACGTAGGTTGAAATCTATTCTTCGTCTCAACACCGTTTTATTTTAAGTACATTGAAACCGTTTCAAGACTAAGATGGTTTTACGATGGAGTTCTGCAAGCGTAGTTAGGGGGAGCCCTGAAAGGGCTCTCATAATATTTTTTTATTTGCTGTAGGCAGTGCTGCGAGTCAAAAAGCAGCACTCATCAAAAAGAGCCTACCAGATTTATACGCTTTCACCTTTAGGCCTTAATTTTGAGAATTGCAATACTGCACACGAAAAAAGTCATCGACGTTTTCGACATCGTGTACTATTAAAAACATTTTTTGATGATTTCACAGGAAGTGTAAGAATGACGCCTGGGGTCAGGCATGTAACTAAAGGTGGAAATAGGAGACAGCTTGAAAAATTACGTAGATATACGAACTGACAAGCCTGTCACAGAAATATAAAGGAGTGTGGGCAATCTAAATACCATACTGCCCCTTAATTTGCATTCTTGTCTCTGTTTGCTGTTTTTTTTCTTTACATGTTCGTTTTTTGTGTGAACATTATTTAGCGCTGCCGAACGTACAGAACTGGAGTAGCCGAGGTGATTAAGGATTCAATCTTTCCCCGGCAAGACAGTCAAATCAGAACAGATCAAAAATGGTACGACAGTGCGTATTGAAAAAATGAATGACGTGAAAAACTGCATGCGCAAATGTATTGAAACTTCAAATGGTTTCAAGATTTCAAGCCTGGATCTTACTCCATGAAATTGCGAGATCAATATTTAGGACTTAGAATGAAATATCACAAACAGGGCATTGTTAAACAACATAAATCTATGTATGTTATTGTTTCGTTTGGCGAACTTTGCTCCACAATTACGTGGCATCAGCCTACACTGGATTGAAAACTCTACTTTCACCAATAAACGTGCAGAGAAGTTGATGTTTAGGAAGAGTAGAGGCACGTGTCCTGGCCGTCAGAGCTGCTCCGTACTGTAGTAAGCAAAATGCCGAAGGGTTCATAAAAAATCTGTAGGTGCTTCTGATCCTTGACTTAAGTCTGTGATGGTGGCACTTGCACACCGGTTTCGTGCACGCTCGTGTACTTCTCGTGTGAACTTTGTGTTTCAGCGTGCTGGACGAAGAATACCCGAGATGCCCAAAAGAAGGCAGGGCCTAGTTGGGGACTTCAAAAAAAGAGAAGGTTTGGGCGTGTTGTTTATTCAGAGTTCTTCATAAAACAGGGCGCACAAAACACGGGACAGAAAGAGATCAGGACAAGCGCTTGTCTCGATCTCTTTCTGTCCCGTGTTTTGTGTGCTCTGTTTTATGAAGAACTAGTTGGGGACGACTCCAGCAGGTGCCGCAATATTGCTGCTGACGAACTTTCGACATATTCAATCAGTTTGTTTTCATTACTTGTCTTGAAGATTAACTGGCACTTATCGTGAGACATGTAAGGCTCAGATGTCTTACGCATCTCATCAAAAATTGCCTTTTATTGCTCGAAGTCAAACGCACGACCGAAAAAAAAAACTACCAGGGACATCAACAGGTATGTGCCACAGAAGTTGTGCGAATCCCACAACTGAGCAGTGTTGCAGTAAAAATTAAGAATACAACAGTTTGCCCCGGAAATCGACGCGGGTATGTGTCACAGAAATTGGGCAAATACGATCACTCACCAGTGGTCCCGAAAAATGAAGGAGGTAGCAGTTAGCGCAAGAATTGACTGCAAAGTGACGGCGCTGAGCCGAATACCAGGAGTACGTACGAGGAGACACAAGGAAATCAGAAAGAAAATAGCGTCTTCGAAATGACACCGGAGCGATGGCCGACCTACTGCACCAATCACGCGCGCGTAGACCTACGAGACGTGCAAACGCTCGGTTTCGCGCTAGTTTCGGTGTCTAGTGTTTAGACATAAATGTCGTGTTTGAGGCTCGATGCTTCATCTGGAGCCTCTCTGCGCTGATAATAAAACTAGAAATAACCTAGCATCAACTATTTATAACTTAGCCACAACCTGGAAGAAATCTATTAAAATTCCAACATCACCTACTTGAAGCCTAAGAACCTAGGAGCAACCAAATCAGACTTTAAGAATCGTCAAGTTTTGCTGTTCGATGTTTTGTACAAGTGAGTGCAACCCTTGCCATTTTTTAAAACATTTTTATAATACATTTGTTGCATATTCAGAAAACCAGAGGTGACTGACCACCTATTCTTGAAACAACAAAAAAAAAAGATTGTCACTTCATGCTCACGCGCCCACAATATGGTCATGGGATAAGTAGTATGACCTGAGAAGAAAAAAAACAGACAACCAACAGAAAAACAATGCTTACCGCGAAGTGCACGTTAAAAATTACCTTAAAAACGGAAGCAAAACTAAACGGAGTTGCATGATTACGTGTAATATGCAGAGTTCAGGTTATTGTGTTACGCATACGTCGGTGATAGAGCGATGGACTTTTGTACGCGAGAGCTTTACGGGAAATCGTTGACCAAGAGAAACTGTTTCATCCACCTTTATCAGAAGACTGGTACTGCTACCGTGTCATTGTCAACGAGGTTAACGTCTTGAAGCCCTTCAATAGGCACTGCGCACGTGGGTGGCCAATTACTGTACATACTGAGATATCTGCGCAATTATTTTGCTGTACGGCCGCTCTATTTTGAGGAGTTGTTTCGCGGAGTGCCACAAGTTATTCGCACATTATTGTCCACGCATGCGTGGATACTCGAGTACGCAGAAACAGGATTCGCGTCTCGCGTAGCCAACAAATACGCCGAGTCAGAACTCTAACAATCACGGGCATCCCGCTAAGCAGTGAAACACTCGTGCAAAGAGAATAAAGCACTAAGAGTTAACATAACCAAGGTGGTCACTCGAAGCATATTTCTTCTTCTAAACTTAACCAAAATTAACTAAAATAACTAAATGCAATGCATTGTGAAACTTCAAAGTAAATGGGTGTTCGCGCTTTTTGTAGAAATTACGGGGTTCCAGAAACACTAGCGTTTTGGTGCAAATCGATAAATTGATTTGCAGGTGGCCACTGACTCGAGAGGTTGTATCTTTTCTTTCAGTGAACAATTTCAAAAGCGCCAAGGTCACGCCATACTAAATATTGAGTAAAGCGGGTTAGCGTGATATAGCCCCAGAGCAATGCTAGATGTGCTGGTTGGAGCTACGGTTGATAATAGCAAAGAACCACATAAGGCACCTAATTTCTGTTCATTATTATTGCTAGTGCTTAGTAGTACTGGTTGGTACACGTTACACAATGGCCAGAGTAGGGAACAGAGAAAGGATCAGCTAAACAACGTCCAATAAAATGGACACTAAGACTTGCACATTTTCTGGAATGGGAATATAGAAGCAGATTTTCAAACAGGTTTAAAAGTAAAAAAAAAGTTGCAGTGAAGAAAAAAACTATTGCTCGTACATTCATAGCAAAACTACTCGACTTGACGAAGCAGCAAAAACGAACCTATCGATATAAGGCCACACTGATGGCAAAATCATAGAACAAAAAATGGAGTGAAAAAGTTTAGTTACCTAAAAAGAAAACACGTTGCAGGTGGAAAGGGCAAAGAGCTTCCACCCTATTTAAAGGTACGGCCACATAATGAAGGCTGACGTTTAGCTTTGTTAAATCCTAATGGCAATGAGTTATCGTACAAATTGGTAGAATTGTATACGCGGGGCTACTGACGATGAGATATTGACATACTGTTGGAAGACCTGTCGTAGTCAAGTTACAAGAAAGGTGGCATAAAATTCGCCAGAATTGTCGTAGCTCATGTCGTGAAAACACGGCAGAAGACTTCGCTAGAAGAGCTTGAAAGAATAGCCTCCCTCGAGGTTTTGGTGAAGAGACGTTAAAATAAGCGTAAAAAATGTCATCACTGTCACAAAGACTCTGACAAAGTTGAGTCTACATCAACGTTGAATGAATTGTTTTTTTTTCGGGATTCTGATTAAGAAGAGTTGAAACAAATTGAGGGTAACTTATTCCTTGCTGACTGATGGAAAGCAGAACCTCAAGTATATTGGTTTTATTGAGCTGAAGGTTTTTCTTGTTTGCTCTCCTTGAAGTCTTCATGTGCTGTTTGCCGTAAACTTTTAGCCTCTAATCCCTAACCTCTAAGCCTCTAACCTTAAGCCTCTAACCAGGCTATCAAAATGCTACAACGCCTTCACGCAACCATGCACACCTTCTAGTCCACTTAGATTCAACAAGCAACCTATGTTGCGCAAAGTCAAGGGTAGAAGTAAGATGCCGTTTTTGTTCTGTGCACTTATATTTCTTTTTGTTAACTGTTAGCTGTTTTAAAAAAAACAGTGGCGAGAAATCATTATTGTGACATCATCCAATCATCCATCACATGTTTTACTCGATGTAGGTCTGCCACTAATAAATTTCAAGTACCTCGAAAAAAGGAAATGAGACGTTGAGGCCTTCACAGGCGTGATATATAGAAGTTTTTACACAGCCAAATTAGAACAGAAGAGCAAATATACAGCTTTAGGCTCATGTTTGGCCATTACTGCTCAAACTGTGAACTTATTCTGAAAGAAGCACCGAGAACAACTCAACAACCTTCAAAGGGGTCAGCTTAATTGCCAATTCGTCACTACCTACATCAATGTGGAGTTCCCAGATGCTCATACTGAAAGAATAAAGCCTGTTAATTTTTCTTCTGACTGAAATATATAGGCTCTCCTAGGGCCAGAGTACGGACCTTTCATCCTGAAGTGGACAGAGGAGTTTTATTATTCAATTACTGTATCCCACATTATTAGCTTCTCAGAGATGCATCGTGGGTGCATCATGGCTAAATATTCATGAGCGCCACTAAGGGGCGTGGAGCGGCCAACTATAGCTTGACATTTACGTACCACGACTCCACTAATAACTATGCTTCGTTTAGTCCAGGACAAAATTGGTATGTAAAGCAGGTTAGAGATTACTAAAATAATAAAGATAAAAATGTGAGTGAAGAAGATAGATATCAGGAACAAGTTTATTGGAGCATTAGGCGGCTACAACAACGATCAGCCCGGTACAGAGAGATTAGATTACTGGATGGGCCCGCTGCATACGTCTTCAATGAACAAAATAAAATATTTCAAGGCTAGAAAATTAAGAAAAATCCCGTTCCAGCAGCGGGAAGGTTGTCAGCTCGTCAGAGTTTATTGAATAATTTTGAACTGAAAGCGTCTGAAAGTGTTCGAGCAGGAAAGTTTGTTTTGTGTTATGAAGTTAAAAGAATAAAGCAAGTTAAAGCGTAGACACCGCATCAAGTGTATTACCAAAAGAAAGTTATAACGCTGGTATAGCAAGATACACCACACTTGTCAAGAAATATTCTTCGTAAGCCGCAAAACGTACCGAAAAGGTGAAATTCATGTGCGGTGATGTTATCTGGAATTTAGCGCGCCATCTCGCCATAAATACACATAGATTGGACTGACGCTCAACAGGGCAATTTAACAGCGACAGTAATTATACTGTGTTTAACATCTACCAGAGATCTAAGGTAGCATCTCCAGGAATATACATTAAACGAACATCATGAAACTACGTAAAATAACATTGAAATCTGGAACATTACACTGATAACCAGGAGCTGAGGTTCACCATTAACTACAGAAACAAAACTATGACGTTTAATAATTTCTTCAGACATTCAACCCATAATGCGAAAATGAACAAACATGAAGTTTCAAAGGGTAATTTGTGTTTAAAACTGATTTAGTGCCTACCTTTTATAGTTTTAGGCCTTCGGGATAACGTTTGCATGCAGTGTAATTTTAGCACACAG
>NW_027465514.1:0-24629 GCF_043290135.1 Rhipicephalus microplus | reverse complement strand
CCAGTGTGCATTGTATGAGCGTTGCCTGGAAGCACTAGTCTCCTGGTCACTGCCTGCGCGCACCAACCACTAAGTTTGCTATAAAGCCCATATCAAGATCCCCAGGACAGCGCCCCAAGTGACGAGTTTTATGCGTCGACAGGACTTGCTGCTTTAGAGAGTGCCCCCTAATTATGTACTCACCCGGAGACCTGCTTAGTAAAACAACCAAAACCTGTGCGGCCCACTTGTTCGCATCAATTGTGTTGTGGTAAGACACAACGCGAGGCACCGAAGATGTCATCCACAACCCACAGCGAGAGATCGCACGTATGCGCACGTCGCATGTAGGACGCCACACCTTGGAAATCGTCTGCCCCACCTTCGCCTATTGATCTGCCACCTCGAGTATGCACGCCTAGGAATGCGTCTTCGAGGCGTCTCACGTCAACCTGACTCCACCACCAACTTGGACGCGTTGTTCGTTATCACCCCGCCACCCGCCTACACCACCACGAGGGAAAACTAGCTGGTCCGACCGATGGAGATCAGGTCGCAGGACCGTCAACCCCACGACGGCTCGCCGCTGGCGTGCCCTCCATCCTGCTTTCTCTTCTTGGCTTCAGAATACTCCTGCAGTGTGACAGTATGTATCCACCTTGAACCAGAGCAATTCTTTTCAATTGATTTTGAAGGCTGTGTCCCAATATTTGGAAAAAAGGAGAAGCAATTTTTCGACTGTAAATTCTTGGAAGAACGAAAATTGGGTTCATGCCCCTAGTCATGATCAATAACCGGACTACTCCTCCTCCATCCCACACTGTAGGACAAAGATTTCCGCACGTTAAAGAACGCCAGGTGGTCGAAATTTCCGGAGCCCTCCACTGTGGCGTCTCTCATATTCATATGGTGGTTTTGGGACGTTAAACCCAACATATTAATCAATCACAATGATTTCCCTCTTGTATCACCGATCAACGTAGTCCTGCCCTTGTTAATGCCACGTTGTAATAAGCAAAGTTCATAATATCTTCAGCCTACCTGTCTCTCTGTCTCCCCCTCACATGTTTTCCTTCTTTTGAAATCATATCTGTTGCTCAAGTGGTAATCGTGCCTACGCTTTACGTGTCGTGCCATACTCATTTCTCCTGGATTTGAGTACGATGCCTAATGAACAGTTCGCTTCCTGACCAACTCTGCTCTTTTCTTACCCGTTAAGCTTTCACCTATCATTTTTCGTTACATTGCTTGCAGCGTTGTCCTATTTAAGTGAACCCTCGTTGCAAGCTCTCTGGTTTCTTGCTGCACGGGTAACAGTAAGATGCAGATGTTATGTACCTTCCTTTCAAGAGATAGTGGTAAGCTACCGTCATGTGTGCCACTAATATTCACTACTAATATAGAAGCAAATTATACCACCAACATACGTATGCCACTAATACCTAAACATGAGGGAACGCTAACAGTATGTTGCACCTGTGTAGTGAACATCGTTTTCGTTGCAGGCTATGCGACATCTCCTGGGAAATAACAGCTGGATTCACAAGGTCTTTGTCGGCATCGGCTACTACTACTACAACGGCTCAGATGCGTGGGAAAAACTTTCATATGCCGCCGAGAACGTCGCGTCGTGAGTAACGATTATCAACTCTTACACGCCTGCTTTAAGACAAAGCTACGAACAATTTATTTCGTTGGCACCACCATGCTTCTTAGCGGTTGAAGCTGTCTGTTAATTTGGCAAACCCACTGGAAACACTCAGGGGCAGCCTACTTCGAACCATTTTGCGATATATATATATATATATATATATATATATATATATATATATATATATATATATATATATATATATATATATATATATATATATATATATATATATATATAGTGCACGCATTTTGAGCCGTTCTAAGACCACTCCCCTTCCTCTTGGGAAAATGGTGAGTAACACCCTTATGTAGACAGTGGCACAATATTTTCTCGCTAAGTATTCTTTTATGTCTATATTTCGTAAACCATGACACACGTAAAAACATGGACGACGCTCGAGCTTCGTTTTCGGGATGTTACGTTTGGCCCGGCGATTCGTCCGGGAAGACGCCATTGTGCGTAAGCTGGTCTACTGGGGAGGCTCTCAACTCCATCGGCGCCCAGTCTGCCAGACGCTGTCGAAGATTTCGGCAGTTACCCAGACAATGTGGCAAGCAAAGGCGAGTTCCTGACTTTCAAATACGGACCCTTTCGTCGTCCCTTCAAACAGCAGTGGTGCCTGATGACCTCGGCGACTCATCTGGCGACGGGGAAACTGTTGTGACCGGTGCCAGAGCTGACGGGGGAGCGGCGCTCTTTTAATCCTCAATCAAGTAGCCGACCGGCCGGCTGTCTATGCTCGTCAGGCATTGTCCGTGCTAGCTGGAGGATGAGACGTCGTGTCACTACGACACCGTAAACCGTTCGAGAGAGAACAACAAAGACAGCATCTTCCTTGGAAGAGACCATGGCGGCCACCGCAAATCACCCGCTAATTGAGCGAACAGATTGGCGGACGCTTTGATGTAAGCTGTCAGGATCTTGGGACCTCTCGACTTGCGGCACACACACGACGAGGAAGAGCCCTGCTGGCGCCACCTTGCAGTGCAGTGATCACGACTCAATATTGGACGTGCACGTGGGCCGTGCATGCTCGTCCTCCTCACCTGTTGTGTGTGTGTGATTGGTGTTCCACTTGGAGAGGAGGAGCCCGACAGGGCTTAAAACGACGCCGCAGAGTGCTGGACGTCGCTCTGAATCATGTAACGGTTCAACCACCACGCTTGTGGTTTGTGAAACCACTAACCGTTCTTTGCTGTAAATACGTGTAATTAATGCCATAAACCTGTTTGTTTTCGTATCCTCTTCTTGTTAGCGTTCAGTTCCTCCACCCGATTACATCTGCAACTTCCTCCTCCTTTGACCCTTGTCAGCGTTCAGTTCCTCCACCCGGTTACATCTGCAACTTCCTCCTCCTTCGACCCTTAACAGGGAGTAAAGCGCGATAACGCAACAGGGGCCTGCACGCATCACCTTCAACCGTTTGTGCAAGGAAAGGATCGTTTGTGCACGCAAAAGTGGTGTTCTCAAGCTATACAGGGGTACCTGCCACAAGTTTAGTACAAAAAGCTCACTGTGCCATAATTTTTTCTTCCTTGACTTGGCGAAGTACCCACAACCCGTCCCTAAGCTGTGACGCACGCCTTCGTTGCTGCGCGTTTTTTAACAGGTCGGCTGCTTTAAGCCATCCACTGGTTGCACAATTCACAAGCTTTAGACGCCTGGTGTGATTCTACTGATCTGCAACGCTACAATACATGCCTTAAGGACACTTCTTCCAGTACATCACATTCTCGGAGCCTTTTTTTATGGAACAGTTTCAAGCACAGGTGTTACTCCGTGGTTGAACACCTTCTTGTTCCGCTGAAGGCAATTGTTCAATTATAAGCCGGGCTAGCGATTAAAGTTTAGGCATAGGGGTGAAAAGAGACAGTGTCGGGTAGGAGCAGGCAGAAGACTGAGACGAAGAGCCGAGAGATCGCGAAAAAAAGTGACAGATGGCCCTGAAATGAGGCTATTATTGCCAGTCAATAAACCCCTTAAAATTAAGTGGAATCACTGGGTAGTCTTCTTCTGATTGTTGTTACTCGTTACTGCCAGTCTCTTCCACAACCATTTATTAATAATTGAATCTACATAGACAATCTCGATCTTTCACTCGCAGCCAATGACGCCGAAACCGATGCCGCAATTTTCGGCAAGTGATCCCTTTAACACTATCACATGTGTACAGCGCAAAAAGTCAAATGCTACAGTACAACGCATGAGCGCGTATAGAAAATAACATTTTTACGTGTGCAAACTCACCCGATTCACAGTAATGGGAACGTGTACTAATCGATGTACTCCATAATCAGTACCACTAGCAAGCACATATGCTGATCTGTCACACTAGTCTCAAGTCTTTCGACTTGTTACAGAGGGGAACCGGAAAATTCATCATGAGCTATTGCGATATTGGGACGTTATACTCCGACCTGGACATATACAGGGTGTTTATTGTGTGTGTGTATGTGGATACACATATTTTCTATGAAAACCCCATAACAGTAGTGCTCCCGTGGGTTTCACGCGTGAACTTTATGTCGCGAAGGACAACTAATCAACTGCTTGTTAATGAATATATTATTATGAACTTGAGGGCAGGTGTTCAATCACAAGTGCAGTGCGTGCCAGTTTAAGGTATACTTATTGTTTAGAAACCACGAATGATTTATGTAGTTAAAGATAATCGTCACTGAAATTCAGGATCGAAATGAAAACTGATAGCACCCGCCTTCTTCCAGCGACTACATTCTCCGTTATGCATAAATGTTTCTCCATTACATTCTCCGTTATGTAAGTATTGTATGTTTCGCATTTAGAGGCTGCCTGCTTGATTTGTAGTTTGTTTTGCGTCAAATGATTCGGTTAGGTGTTTACAACGTAACGTTCTCTCCTCTTCAATGTTCAACTTATTCCGCAGGAAAGACGTCGACGCACTCGTTATAATCAGCACGGTTTTGTCGGTGCCCACCCGACACCAATGCATCACGCTGCCTGTGAACGCCCACAAAAGTCCCAACGAGTACACTCCAAATATGGTAAGCTGCATCAAAATATATTGACACACAATGACTCGCATAGGGTGGCTACACGTCCAAATATGCTGTGACGAAAGTAGCAAGAAAATATAAAGTTGTGCGCGTTAGTGTGACAGCAAAATCTTCCTTTCTTAATGACGCCACAGCGCGTGCGTGTTTTTAATAGATAAATAAAAATCTCAAAGCTCTTTCGAAGGGTCTATGCAAAGCTTTCGATTTCGAAGGCTTTTGTTTCTAGCAAATTTAGTCGTAGCGTATCACCAGCAAAGCTTTGGGCCCCCACCATAGCTGCAGAAGGCTGCATAGGAAAATGGAAAAGCAGTTTGGCGATAAAGTGTCTTAATAATTTCGCTAATTAGCGTGAAGCGCGTAAAGCCAGCACAATTCTGCGAAAGTTGTTCCGACATTAAAATGACGATCAACCAGATAATTCAGTTTGGCACGTTGCTGCGAAAGCTGCGAAATGTGGCCATCTCTCGCACTGTATAGGCGTGAACAACAACGCAACGAAGGGAAAAATGGACGCTGCATGTGCCTTTATTGCATGAAGGCGTCTTACCTGTGTAGCCGGCGTTCGTTTCCAGAAGGCGTAAGAAGAAACGAAAACAGCCGGCCGTTGTCACCGCGCAAAAGGTCCATGCGACGACATCGATTAGCGTGTGAGGCCTGGCATCAATAACTGATCAAGTCGAGAGAAAAACGCCTCGCTTAAGTGGCAACTGTCAACTTAATCACGAGGGCGCGGTCATGAGCGCTGGCGTAAGCGCTGCAAAAACCGACGTCGCTAGATGAATGCATATGCTCGTATATGAGGCATGCTCTAACCGCTTTTTGTTGAGAGGACATGCACTGTGAAAAACGTTATATCATTTGATGTGTCTTCTTCGATCTAACCAGTGTTTCGTAAATATGCATGAGGGGAGATAGAAAAGGGTTAGAAGTTAGGCTCTTTTTGCATAAGAATTCATCTTTTTGTTATTGCAAACGGTACTTTGCCATTGCAACAGAATCGCTAGTCTTTAGTTAAAATCAGGCATTGGTTCATCTGTCACGGCATAGCCTGCTGAATTTTTTTATATAATCTCCTGGTTTTATATTGCTGGTGTATCAGCCTGTAGCAAGCTCTATTTAGCTCACATCTGTAGAACGGACAGCCCTTGAATGCAACCATACTTGTAAAGTAAAACACCGTGTCTGAATGAATGGAGGAGATTGTATCGAGGGGTTGTTCACTTTTCGGACCAACTTCAATAAAAACAACTGATAAAGAAAAAGAAACGATCGTTCCGCGAAAACATTTTTTTTTTTGCACAGCCAATATCTATATTACACCTCACTTCAAAGCACAATCTCATCAGCACCTTTTAAAAGCACTTATGGATCACTCTAGCACGGGTTGAAGACAGCGACAAAGCAAAAGCAATTCGCTACTCCTTCCTCGGATACTTTCTGCAATGTGCGAGCATCAATGTGCTTGCGCCAGGTGCCGATATATGTAGTAGTATGTAAAGCAATGCGATGTGTACCTGCCGATCGATTGCAGGAGGCTGCGCTCAAGACGGCCAGGGATGGCTTTGGGAGGCGCAACCTGGTAGTGTATTTCAGCTTGCAGATGGGCGTGCTCTTGTACACGCTAGAGAGTGACTACAAGCTCCCCATTAGCGCCCTCTACGAGCCATGCAACAGCTTCGCCGTCACCGACTACTCTCAGGCAAGGGCTGGCGCATAGCCAGAAATTTTTTCTGCGGGAGGGAAGCATTGTGATTTTGGGAGCAGCACCCCCTCAAAATGGCTATTTTTCTCTCTCAATGCCAAGGCGAAAAAAATTTCGGGGGGGAGGGGAGGCACGTTCCCGGTGTGGCACCCCTTGGCTACGCCCCTCGGCAAGGGCCATTGGTAGGTCTTTTCATAAGCGTCTCACTATGGTCGAGTGAAAATAGAAGGTAGTGATTCGTACCGTTCGTAGGCAGGGGAATATGAAGGACCACCAATGGGACCACAATATTGGGACGCCCGGATGTTTCGACACCAGACAACATGGCCGAAAACATGGCGGGACTACTTCTTTTAGTTGCAGAGCCGATTGGCTCCCGCGCTAAAATCATCTAGGTGGGGTTTCTCTTGTTTGCTTACATTGTATGTGGCTGTTAAGACGGGGTTACTTTAGCTGTTCACGACAGCAGAACTTACACAGCAGAATTTACACTTTTGTGAATTCAAATGCAGGCCACTTTTTTTTTCAGTGGATTTGTTTTTGCTGAGATATTCCCCACGTCATCATTTCTGCGGTCTACGTGTGCCCCTTTATTATTTATAGGCTGATTTCTGTTCATACGTAGATAGACCAGGTTGTGTTGTGTCTGTTCATGATTGATTGATATGTGGGGTTTAACGTCCCAAAACCACCCTATGATTATGAGAGACGCCGTAGTGGAGGGCTCCGAAATTTCGACCACCTGGGGTTCTTTAACGTGCACCCAAATCTGAGTACACGGGCCTACAACATTTCCGCCTCCATCGGAAATGCAGCCGCCGCAGCCGGGATGTCTGTTCATGATGCTTGCTTCATTTTTCTTTCTATAACACTTTCTCTCTCACATAGCGCCATAGGCCTTAATATGCCATGAGACGCTGTGCACCACGTATCCATCGGTCGCAATGCTGGATCTCCACCGCAGAACGCAACTATGCAGCATGCGCATGGTCACCCTTCAGGAGGGGGAGTTTGTTGCAGTGCCCTCCTCTCCTACTAATTCTATGTATGGGTTAGACTTGGAAGCTCCCCTATTGCGTAATAAGGAAGAACGGCCACCTTCTTGCCCCTCTCCCCCATGCGCTTGCCTATAACGTCACACCAGCTTTGCTAATTGAATGTTCTTTTTAAGAAAACTGCTTTGGGACACTTTGCGCGGTGGTTCCTGGGCAATGATGTGGCCACTTTTTCGCGGACGTCTTTAGTGTTTGAGGGGTACCTGCTTTGTTAAAAAGCATATTTTGAGATAGCTGAAGCACCCTGTATGGTCCCGTGACCAACAAAGACCTGACTTCGTCAGACAGCATTATTTTCCTTCTTGACCTTCGTATAGACTTTAAAGGGGCCCTTCAACGCTTCTTGAATAACCCATGGAATGTACTTACTTAAACAGCCTATTGCTTCGCGAATTCAACACCACAAAAATTTTAGCACGAGCAAAGTTGCAAAGATTTGTCACATGCTGCAATTGCACTCTCTCTTTTCTCGTCCCGTAAAATGCACTGGAAGCTAAGCAGGTAGAGGTGGCACCGAAAAATAAAACACGTCACACGCTCTCTTTCTTTTTCTTCCTTCCTATACGCGGCTTTTCCGTGTGATCGCACGCTTACGCGTGCACACGTCGCGTCCTCCTACGGCGATCTCTGTAACGACAGAGTGCGGTGGTCAAATCAGTCAATGGCTGATAAATCAGCTGTGACGGTGTTTTCTTAGCTTGTTTCATCATTTGTCGAGAGAAGAAAAGCAATTTTTACCTGACTTTGATAATTCACTGTGAATTCCAGAGCGCATGCTGCGCTATATTATTTGGCTCGCATGTTCTCGGATCTGCTACCAATGGGCAGCATTTTATGACCATGCTCAAAAGGTGTCACAGCGCTCCTTTGAAAAGAATATAATTATACTAGCGGTGATAACGATACGCATATTTGCCGAATTGTTACCACTCCACTTTCACAGGCATGCCAAGCTACCAAAGCGGAGCTCACCTCGAGAAGTCGAACATCGCCTTCAACAGTGATGCTTCGACAAACCTTCTGGGGAGAAAGGTCCTTCACTCCTTTGACACCCTCGAACAGATGACGGAAAAGGTGAACTCTAATTCTATGAATTCCACAGCACTGTGAATTCCACAGTACTCGGCACACGGTGCCATCAAGTTCACAGATAAGAGACGTTTTACTATTCCCTGCCTTTAAACTTCAATTGTCTTCGATGAGGTACTGGTAAAGAGTTCCAGCACTGGGCCGAGAAGACGTCAGATTAGGACCAGAAAAGTGGCTTGTAGTTTTGCATGGACAGCTTTTTTTTTGAAAATTGCATGTCGTGAAACAGTAATCGGGTGCCAAACAACACGATTTTTGATGGCGAAAGAGTCATGTGTGACACGAGTCGAAGAGACTTCACGGGACACTGAGGCCGCGGTATCAGCGCAAACGGTACAAGACGTTTTACTTGAATACTCATGACATCATCAAGATGGCAAAGATCGCCAAAATGTGTATTTACGACTTCACCATGACGTCGTATAACACGACATCAACAAATGTCGCTGCCTGCCAAAATCGCCATATGACCGAGGCACGCCGTATAGAGGTTGGCTCCGAAATCGGCCACCCACAGCAGTATCTATTGTGTACCCGCAAAAGTATTTATTGTGTAACTAAATGTCTAACTATCCATGCCCAGTACGTAACTGCTACAAATTGTTCCTCAAGTTCCTGTGGAGTTAGCTTTAGAACTCTGCTATGTTCAGTTCTAGGTCCTTTACTTCTTTAATTTATATCCATCACCGACCAAGTACCGTGAGTCTATAGCATTTGGCCTCCATTGAAATGCAACCTCAGTGACCGTAACTGCATTCATGACTCTCGGGCTTGCAGCCCAACTCAGTAACAACTGTACCTCCATGGGGACCGTTTCTTGTATTTCTGGTGGGACATATTTCGGATGACTGCCAGTTGGGCGTGTTCGTAAAGGTTCATGATGAAACAAGCGCAAAAAATACATACACTCTGAGAGGTCACAGACAAGTGCTTACTAGAAACTGAAAATTTTATTTCGAAGCGAGCACTAATAAATACATCACACGCATGAACGTCATTCCCGACTTCCCCTGTCATCAACAACGTGATATAACAAAATATGCACTCCCGTAACCTATGGCACACAAGCGGAAACAAACACGTGTCAAGAACTAAGAAAAGAAAAAGTAAAACAGGAAAAAAACACGTTAAACAGAAAAAGCAAACAAAACAAAACAAAACAAAAACTTTGGGTTATGTGACGTTCAAAAGAGCTAATTCCGCATCTGTTAGTAGAACTGACGCTTGACTGACGCAACTGTCCCCTTCTTTCCTTATTTTATACGCTTCCTATATTTCTCTCGTCGTCCGCTTGTTGTGCCTGTCAATTATTCTTTTTGCTTTTTCTGTTTTACGCGTTTTTCTCGGTTTTTTTCTGTTTTACTTTTTCTTTTCTTAGTTCTTGACATGTGTTTGTTTCCGGTTGTGTGCCATAGATTATGGGTGTGCATATTTTGTTATATCACGTTGTTGATGACAGGGGAAGTCGGGAATGACGTACATGCGTGTGATTTATTTATTAGTGTTCGCTTCGAAATAAAATTTTCAGTTGCCAGTAAGCGCTTGTCAGTGTCCTCTCAGAGTGTGCGTATTTCTTGCGCTTGTTTCATCATGGGACATTTTTATTATATGCGACATGTGCAAGTGGTGTCATTCACTTGAGAGTAGCTATGTGAACTCCCATGTTGCATTAACATTCTTAATATAATACAAAAACTGTTTTGATGCACATTCATCCTTCGCAAAACGGTAACACGAGCTTCTCGAAGATTGCACCTATTAAAAAAATGGAAGCATATCCACCGGGTGAATGATGGAGAGTGGGGCGAAGCATCTGTCCGTCCATTCGTTCTTGCTTCCGTCCGTCCATGCATCCGTCTGTGTGACCGTCCGTGCGTTCATCAGCCCGTCCGTGCGTGCGTCTGTTCTTGCGCCCAAACGTCGATCCATGCGTCCGTCCCTGCGTTCGTCCATGCAACCGCCCTTGCGTCCGTCCATGCGTCCATTGATCCTTGCAGCCATCCGTGCATCCGTCCATGCGTCTGTCTGTGTGTCCGTTCATCCATCTAGTCAACACTCCAAGTACCACCATCTCGCATCTTTTCATCATATATTCTGCATATAGAAGCACCGCCATCCAGCGGACAGTCCAAGGACTAAACGAGAGGTGGCACACGCACACTTTCTTGCGGCTTGCTTTCCGTGTCTACTTTCCACCTTTAACCACCCTAGGGTTTATGGTATATACTAGTTCACTGTATTCATGGCACTGCGTCCAACGCTCGCTCAACCTTTCTAAAATTAAGGGGGTTACGCCCAGCGATTATAACGTAGCAACTCTTTCTTGTCAGATAGTGCTCAATGTACATGCCAAAGGCTGCTAATGGGGAATGAGATGGGTGCCGATTTAAAAAGCTTCGCCCCAAAAATAGATTTCTGAATTCTGAGATATATTAATTATGAGTACTTGAATACGAGTGAGACATATTTCAAATGAGATGAAAGTTGTATGGTGAGTGTCAGTTGCGTTAAATGTCATTAATTCTGGTGAACGGCAATGTGAAAGAAAATACAGTCAAACCCGACCATGTCAAAGTTGAGTTCATTCTGGTCAATGTGAATTCGCAAGAAAATACACTCAAACCCGACTATATTGAGGTTGGGTTAATTGAGTTATTCTTTATATTGACCTATTAGCGAACGAGACAATTATCTGATGCCACCGTACACATGAAAATATTCGGCTATGTCGAACAAGAATCACCGGAACAATTCAGACATCAAACATGGGGCAGGATGAGACAGCTCAAGAAGTTCGCTTTTCCTCGTGGAAGATAACTTGCTTACCCTCATCATGCATTTAAAATAGTGAGCAATCGTGGTCAGCAAGACACCCCCCCCCCCCTCCGCCAGAGGAAGCATAAACTACCCATTGGCATTACACGCTTTGTTGATGCGATGGCTACTTAAGTGAAACTCCGCTAAGGTTGCGACAATTTACTTAACGTGGAGAACAAAAGTCTAACTTCTACGATGTTGAAGAACAAAATCGAAATCGAAGCCGAGGACGATTAGAAGGTTCTGGCGCAAAACGAGTAATCGAAGCTGCAATAAACATTGTGAGGTACCGTTTTAACGATGGCGCATTTTGTCGTGTATAAGCCACCTCCGTTCTTAATTGGTACACCAAACCACAGATCACTGAAAATAGATGAAGCATCTTCCAGAGTTCCATGAAAGCACCTTTCTTAAATGTCATTGTGAAGCCGTAGCGTGAAGCTAACTTGAACACACAAAGTCGCATATAAAATGCGCTGTATTCGTTAAAGGCACGCAAAGAAAAACAAGTAACTTTCTCGTATTAGTAAATTACCAATTTACAACACGGGAAGCACCACCCTTACTGCGATACGAGGATTAATAAGTAAGAAAGCACATGAAACGAAAATGCGTGTAGCCTCACCACCTTCGAATTCCCGCACCAAGACCTGTGATGCCATCAACTCTGATGGCCTCTACTTAGTGTTGGGTAGTTGCTGATTGGTAAAAGTGTAGTCAGCTGTCCTCTGCTGGGGCCAAGGGATTACTATATCAAGTTCAAGGAAACTTAGTTGAGCCAGTGTCGTCGAAATACGAAAATTGCGCTTTGATATCTGTGACCCCACGTGCAGGAATTTTGGTATGAAATCTAAGAATAGAACTTCGACCTTGATTTTCTTCTCTTCAGTAAACATGTGGGAAAAGCGAGGATATTACAGTTCCGAAAGTAGGATTTATACTTGCAAACGAGTTTATGTGTTTACTTTAGGGTCCCTCCAAAAGTTTATGTCGAAATACACGATATTTTAATTTATTTATTTCCAGGTTCTCTACAGGCCCTATGGGGGGCATGGTGTAACGGCGGCAATACAGAAAATATATGTGCATATGACTAGCAAACTGAAAATAAAAAGACGAATGATAGAAATTCAAACTACTAAGTTAGACAGAAAACATTCCGTTTCAACATGTACACTCAGCGTCAAAAGTTTATTGACCACGACACGGGAGGTAAACCTAAATATTCCGGATGACTGCCAGTTGGGCGTGTTGGTAATGGTTCATGATGAGACAAGCGCAAAAAATACACACACTCAGAGAGGACACAGACAAGCGCTTCAATCGCTTGTCTGTGTCCTCTCTGAGTGTGTGTATTTTTTGCGCTTGACTCATCATGAACTAAATATTCCTACTACTTCAGCCGGTAGCCTAAAATTCATATTTGCGACCTGTTCCAGAACGCACGAACACCGTATGCTGTTAAACTGTATGAAATACACGCATCAATTGCTGATAAATGCAAAGCTTTCTGAAACCTGCAGGTTTCTAAACTTCTGACACTGACTGCACAAAAGATACACGCATGGGAACAGTAAACGAAACGGTGCTTTTCTGGCGCACAAGAAAGTAAGTGGTTACAAGGTCGCATTTTCGCGTTCTTATACTCCTAAACACGAATTCACGTTGAAAAAAAAATGTATTTGCATTGCAGCTAAAAACGTTTGCGGAAATGAAGAATACTACCAAGGAAGAAGAAAAAAGACGATGCATTTCCGGGTAGTTAGACAGCAAGGCGCATTTCCTGCGCAAGAAAAAAAGACAAGGAGCGGCATGAACGTTGGGAAAAGCGAGTTTATCTGACATCATATATAACGCCACACATGAGCAGAAGGAGAGACTTACTATAATGATAGTGTGTAGTTGACCAAATTATTCTTTGCGCTAAAATACGGCATCTAATCACTGAAGTTAGATAAGATGTGCCGAAATATGTCATGGTTAGTGTGGAAAGCAATGCGGTCAGGCAATCTAGTCCACAGGCGTATGGAACGTGTGAGCGCGGACTTATTCAACGCGTTTGCTGAGCGGTATACACGGCAATAGATATTATATTGTAGTCTACGTGAAGTGAGATATGGTTTTTGCGGACCAATAACGGAGATTCAGGAGAAAATATATCGAACGGATCCTCATTTTAATGGTAGTTTAATATTTGTTGAATTGACAGTAGCACCAATTCGCTCGTGCTTCTCTCACGCTTACGGGGTGTAACGCTTCTTGTCGTCCCGTTTTGTCAGGCGATGCTCATCATGGAGACGCCCGGCAGGCGAGCCAACTTCAGTTGGATGCTCTTCAACGTGGAGTTGACGGACGTGACGCGAAAGTGCTTGACCGGGGGAGCCTTCAATCGCGTCAGAGAGTTCAAGAAGTTTTATCTCACCCAGACGTCGAAAAACTCGACGGGATAGCATGGCGCGTTAGGCAGCTGTTAGGAGCAGTGCCGGGAAATCGGCCAACTGCTTTCGCGCCACTTTTTATTTTTTTATTTTCCTCTACTTAACAACGTCGACCGATGCTCGTTTGCCGGCTTTGATGCGTGCGAAGCAGTAAAAAAGAAAATCAAAACGGAGATTGGTGTTGGCTGCGTTCATTCTAAGCAAGAGGAGCTCAGTTTTTCGCACGTAAAATTACACGTTGCTTAGCGGCATGTTAAAACACCAAAGACGTAATGTAATTTTTACGGGGCTTGTTTTTTTATTAAACACAACCAAATCCGTCCTGCAACCAATCAATTCGAGAAAGTCACATGGGGCCCTATTTTTACTTTTATTAAAATTTAATTAAAATAACTCGAAAGGACCTAAAGTGCATCAAAAACAATCACTTTAGACGGCGTGATACCCGCCCACAACCTTGAAAGAGCTGCGTCTGGTGAGGCCCTTGAGCCTCAACAGACGTTCGCCTGAGCCGTTCGCCTTAAGAAGCTATTGTTTTCCTAGGCAAATAAATAAAGAAAAACATTTGCATTAAGCGAATAAGCGTCTTATGGGAACGTGTCACAGTCTCTTCGCTATGCCTATGGTGGTTAGAAAAAGTAAGCCATATGGTTTGGTTCTATCAGGGAGATCACGTGAGTAGCTGCTTGCTTTTTGAAGCTGGGGCCACTGATATAATCATAACGACAATGAAATATTTCCCTGAACAATGTAGTGTGTTGGCAAGTTTAAAACACGCAATCGTTACTCCACCCACACGATGCGACGTTTGGTCGGATTCTACAGTTGCCACGCAATGGTGGGTGCTTTGCACTACTCCTTGCCTATCAACACTTGACTTCGTGGAGTCCTTTCCCAAAGTCTGTTCGAAAACGGCCGTGTACGCTCTATTACAATTGACCTAAGTGCAGTGCAGAATACGATTTCCAGTCCGGTTCAATCCCAAATTGATTTGAGTAAGGCTTGTTGATGGGCGAGTTGGTTAACGCCGACTGGGTAACATGGTATCGCAAACCTTGAAAACTCTGATCAGAGAAAAGAAGTAGATGATATGTGAGGTTTAAAGTCCCAAAACTACCATATGATTATGAGACACGTCGTAGTGAAGGGCTCTGGAAATTTCGACCACTGCGTGTTCCTTAACGTTACCAAAATCTGAGCACACGGGCCAACAGCATTTTTGTCTCCATAGAAAATAGAACCGCCTCAGCCGGGATTCGATTCCGCGACCTGTGGGTCAGAATCCAAGTTTCTTAGCCGCTAGACCACCAAGGCGGTAAAGAAAAGAACTAGGAGGGAGCAGAAAGGTCGGGTGCAAACCTGTCTGCTTCCTCCTACTTCTTTTCTCTGATCTGTTTTTTTCCAAATTTGTGCTACTGTGTGCTTCATCCAGGTTTATTTTTCTAGTTTTAATTAATAGCAGAGCTACTTAGTGTCAGTGAATCCCCTATGGCCTTCGTGAAAATTATCCCAATCACACGGGTGCGCACTGTCTTCGTCCCTACCTTCATCTTTTGCTTCGCTCCCCGAAGAAATGATGCCGGGGCGTGCTTTACCACGGCTCTGATTTGTCCAACGTGAGATGCAATAGCTCTGACGAAGCAGAAAACGAGTGCAGAGGGAGTAAAAGAGGCAAAAAAGCTAAGAGATTAAAAAAGGAATGGAAGAATTAGGAAAAAGAAAAAGGACAAAGAAATAAATAGACAAAGAGAAATAGGAAGATAGAAATAGAAAAAACGGCGGAAACCAAGAAAGAGAAAACGATAAAGAGAGAAACAAGAAAAGAGGAAGCGATAATTACCGCGAGAGAATAAAGGAACAAGGAGAAGCAGGTGAATGCGACGTCAAACCACGTAACACTATAGTTACACGACAAGGTGACCTGTTTGCCGATAGATTCGTATAACTCTTGTCACGAGACCTGAATTCACGTACCATCAGTCGTTTCAAAATGTTCCCGCCAAAAACACGAGACACAAGCCACGGTGTCGTGCTACCGCTGAACCCATGTCACTTAAGCGGGGCCGGGACATGACAACCATTTTATCGAGAGTTAGAACAGCAGCTCCCCTGTTCGTTGCAGCCTTGAACCACTCGTGCAAGCTGCATATATTTTAGGGGTGAAGCACCTTGGGTGCTTTACCCCTGAAACATATGTCCTTTGTGGTATAGAGCGGTGAAGCATTTTATATGCTTCACCCTTGTGGCATAGTGGGTGCTTCACCCCTTAAGGGTGAAGCACCCACTATACTGCAAGGCAATGACGATGAAGAATAAGCGCGTTAGCACATTCAAGGTTGTCATTACGTAATGCATAAGCAAGCTAGCCTCTATAGGCAATGACGATAATGCTGAGAACGATGAAGAGTAAATGCGTTGAGACCACACATTTGTGCTCTTTCTATCATCATGGCTTCAAGGGGGTTCACAGCACATGCAAGCCACCCCCCACAATTCGTGACGATGACGCTGATGACGATCAAGAATAAGCGCGTCCCAAAACGCATATTGCCAATCCCCCAGAATAGATATGTGCCATCGATTCCAGGCTACAAACAAACAAATAAACAAACAAACATTTCCTTTCTGCCATGAATGAAAGCGATCGTGACACCACTCCCGCCCGCGAAAGGAAAAGCGGGCAACGACGGAAACAAGCTGCTTCTACGAAGAGCGCGGCATAGGCGGCTCAATGTCTAGGCAGACAACAAGCTACGCCAAAGCACCCTCACGCTGTTATTTCCTATAATAGCCTCCAGCTCAGCTCAGTTGATTGTGCGATCAACCTCAAAAGAACTTCATCCCGGGCTCGATTGTCTACGCCATGACGAATTTTCCAGCAACATAAGAGTGTTCTTTCTCATGGCATGATACTACGAACACGTGGTTGTCACTCTTTTTTTCTTAATAATATAAAAAAGGCTAACTTTTCCTGAAGTCTTATTTCCCGGTTCTCGCAATAAATAGTACAAATTTCTCAAAAATATGCGTGATACAAACAAACACAGTGTAGCTCTATGGAGAATACCTGACATCGTTCTTTTATTTCTTTGCCAAGCCTAAGCGAACGGGAAAACTGACCATCGTTGGTGCCGGTGGCGTCACCCCGTGCGATTCCAAAAATTCTCACATGACGACGGTATCTTGAAGTCTCCGATCCCCAAAATTTGTGCTGTCACCATGATATCATGGCGCCATATAACAGAATGTGAACAGATCGTCACTTTGTTAAAGGTGGGGCTGATCGCGGAGGCAGTGTAAGACAAGTGCAGAAAGCTTGCAGGGTAGTGCAAAACTGCGTTTAATGAAGGAGGCGTTCAGAGAATAGAGAAATCAACTAAAAAAAGATAAACGCCTGGCCTGCGCAAAAGCGCCACGCTAGTTTTATGGCATTGCATATTAGAATTCCATTTTAATTTTTATACAACCGATTGATGCGTTTTTGTTGTCTAACATTAGAATGTCTTATGATAATAGCCTGTTAAAAGTGGTGAATCCGCGTAGTGGGTACGGGCCTCTTATAAAAGGTCTATGAAACCACGCACTCATCGATTTCAGGAGTACGTACATTTCAGGGCACATTTGAGGATCGATGATAGGAATCTATAAGCATGAGAAGATAAATTTTGGCTGTTTTATTCTAAACCTCGTCCACGAGTTTAGTAGCTTGAAACTTGGGTTGCCAATAGAAGCCACAATTGTTTAGGTATATAATTCATGAACACACATCGAAAACCATATCGTGATTACCGACGGCAATGCAAGGTTTCATTTGGGCGTTAAAGACAGTATTTTATAACTGGCAATAGAGAGTTTTCTAGTACCTTACGCAAACACTGCGCATGCGTCATAACGCTAACCATCGTTAGCGTTCGCGATGCACCAGCAAAAAAAAAATTAAATAGCATGCGGCCCCCGCAAGGCTCCCAAAGCTCCTTTGCGGTGACTCCACATGAGTCATCGTTTGTGGAGGACAAACTCTATTCGGAAACACTCATTAGGTGCCCATACGAAAACAATATGCCTGCAACACCTGCTAACTTAGCGTACTCTATTTGAAAATACCTATTGACAGAAGATCAGGTGGAAAAAAATAGAAGACAGAGGTTGCTTAAGCGTGGCCTTCTATAACACAACACGCCAGAGCTAACGAGCATCGTGCACATTGTCTTCTAATTTGGCAGCCTGGCTTCGGTTCTCGGCGTATGCACTGGAGGAAGCACTACGAAATGAAGAAAGTACTAGCGTGGAGCTGCCCGCTGTGGCTGGTTTTGGTGTCTGGCACGTCCACTACACCCTTATCAGTAGCAAAGATGGGTAGGCGTAGCTTTTTGTTTCGACATTACACATTTCAGCAGCATTAAAAACGACACCAGCAGTTTCATCAATGACGCGCTGCGAATGACCGCGCAGAACTTCCTCAATGGTGACGTTTTTACGTCAGAACGGCGCGGTGAGAAAGCTTGGTGCGAGAGGTGAGGGGTACTGAACGGTGAAATAAATAAGTCACGGCACACACACGCTTGTCCAGGGGTAAATACGCGAGACTCCTCTAGATCTCGGTGGTTTTCGTTCTGGCGGTACGGCTTGTCACCGCCATAGTGAAGAAAAAAAAGCTTTATTTGGTTTTGAAGGAAGCAATGCAGAAAAATGAGAATGCCGACTGCGCTGCCAAAACAGAATCACCTCAGGTCGAAGTCATTGTTTAGTAGTTCAAAGGACCAATCTCAGAAGACGGTGCTACTTAATGTTGAGTGCGGGCAAAATTACGTCACTGCATGGGCGAAAAAGACTGGTCAGGCGCGTGATAATGACACGGTAATTGTATTTTACTCATGAAAAATCTGCATGACATTTTGTTAAATTTTATTTTACTGTCATGCATCCTGCTCCGCAAACAACCATGCCTCTGCACCATTTATAGGGACTAGGTTTTAAAAGAGGAACAAGAAGAAGCACGAGGGTGAGTTTCGTCCCTCGATGAAACGTAGTGACAGGTGAGGCGTATGCAGCTAGCCTTTCGGCATGCTGGCTCTTCGGTTCAAGTATTGCCGGAATCCTTTCAGTCGCTCGAAAGGTCCGCCCGGCAGGCAGCTCTTTGTGTGGTCCGTCAGATGGACGTTGAACAAGAACCACGTGAACTTGTCTCGTATGTCCGACCTGGACATGATTCGGCTTGCCTGTGGAAAGGATCGTAGAGCACGCGACTGAAGTACACGCACTTGGAGTCCTTGGAAGTTCCTCAACTGGCGCCGTTTATGTCAGCTTACAGGCACATCCTGTCCTACTCACTTTGTTGATGCCAAATGCAATTACTTGAGCTGAAAAGCTCGCAAAACATAGCTGTTGGCCGGAAAGAAGGGCTCGGGCAGTTTTTCCGCTAAAGAACCCGAGGGCAGTTCGATTCGAAAGTGATGCAATAGAAGACATAGTTTTGTATGCATTCACTAGAGAAAAATCGGGCGCTAGTGTCTACGAGAGCTACAGTGCATGGCACTTCATAGAGCATGGGAATGAAGTATAGAACACGGATTTGTCTGATATTCGTAGTTCTAGCTCCGTGTGTTTGTGGGGCTTGGAGCTGTTCTATCACGAAATAAAAATCGGCGAATGTTAAGCCATTGTGCTTTACTACCTTAATCTCTCAGACTTACCATTTCAAATTGGGTCACAAAGTGCAAAAGTGTTCCTTCTTTCCTTCAAAACAAACCCGAAACACGGCAAAAAGCAAAGGCACGTGCAAAGTGAGATTCGCCGCCAGCAAGTACGAAGACGAATCCGTGTTCCACCTATCACTTCCATGATCGCTGAGCAATCGCAGGACTAGCGTCCCCTCTTGTTAATTCTAGGAGACTCTATGATAGGAGATGTCTGCGAAATGAAGAGTAATATTAGTAGCAATAAATGCGGCAGTGTAATGTACTAAAAAGCAAGTGCAGTATCGTCATAGTGTCTGGCATCGTAAAAATGTATGGTCTACCACATACTAATGCGCCCAAGTGTCCGCTCCTGATGACAGCGCTAATGCGATCTCTGTGGCATTAAGAAATTGGTAGTTTAAAGAGTTGCACAGTGTTTCTTTTTAAAGATCGTCGGAGCAGCCGCCTATTCGTCCGTCAATAGTTTGTCTACTCGGTCGGTGACAAGGAGTTTTTTTTTTTTTTTTTAACCTCCTTGATCAGTGTAGGTGTGGGGTCGACCACACTTGAGTCTTTTTTCATGGCGGTTAGGGATGCTTCGTACACTTGTGTCAGAGAACAGACAAAAGTACAAGAGGAGAAAGAAGCCGTTATTATTTCAAAAACAACACATTTGAAGTTTCCTGTGAGACACGCTAAATGTGCTGTTCCAGCTGCTGAAAGAGGAGGCAGAGGCGAAGGGACAAAGTTGCCGCTTTTTTATATTTTTCGCAGGCTTTATACGCACTCGCACTACACGCATCAGCTAAAAATTGTGGAGGCATTTCTATTCTTTGATTTTCTGGCTCTTTCAGCCACTAGTGGCACTCGTCAGCGCTCGTGTGATTTGTGTATTTCTTTGGTTAAGGGAGTATCGCGTGCTGCCGGAACGGATCCCTAAGGCAACGTAAATAAAAGCGTGAAATTTCCTGCTCCAGCTGCCTCAACGATTCCAGCTGCTCACAAGGGAAACGTCTGCTCTTTCAACAAACTCATGCAATATATTTATTTATTATTGAGTTAGGCGACCCTTACATTGAGCAAACTTGGGGTCTGATACACATGTTAAATGTCGTTTTGAATTTGAACAAGATCCATCGAATTTGAACTAGTGTTATTTTTCAGGCACATGTTTTGTAAATATTCTAAAAACCCCAAGTGCTCGAACGAAAGTGCTCAGAAATAATAACATGAGTGCCAGTCAATGAAAACCTCGTAACAGAACGTGTCTGATGCAGCCGACGTTTAAAAAAAAATCTCTTTTATGCTATAACTGATTTCCGTAGCGGATGTGTGTATATGCTTCGTACCCTCTGTTGCAATCTATACAAAACATTAGGAAAGCACAAACGAAAGCGCTTAAAGAATTCAGTTCCAGCCTTGAGGAAGAAAAGTCTACTTGTCGAAATGCCGGCTACAGCACACACACACTCTTTACACTCTGTCGTTAAAAGTGTGAAAATTTTTATGACATGACTATGGAATGATACGCATTATCACCACAAGCACACTTATCGGCTTGAGTCTGGTTGTGCTTTTCGTCTTGTGTTCTGACTAAGGAGTGACCAAGAAACATTACTACATAAACTGCGGCTAAGTGTTCCATTTACGCGACGATACCTATGCAAGATTGCACAGGAGCAAAATGTTAGCTCCAATTTGTGTCCCACGCCAGAGACTATTACTCATATCCTGTGCGTGTGCCCTCAGTACGCGGGCGAAAGACATTCTCTGAAGCACCTCAGAGATCACCTAGACTGCTGATCCATTTCGTAAGAGAAGGTTTTCGGTGCCTGAAAAATGATGGATCACGCCCAATGCAGCCTAATAGGCTTTCTCGCATTTCTAAGCAAGACGGATTTGGATTCCGGTCTTTGGAGCACCTGCTAATGTAGCTAATGTTGAGACTTTTGTGCGTGGCCTACACCGAACATGACAGTGTGTGCAGTGACTTATTGTGTTATATCACCAGTACCACTCATCATGCCATCTTCTTTCTCTTTCTTTCTCTTTCCCTCTAACCAATGTGAGGAGTATCAGGCTAGAAGTCCACTTTCCAGGTCGACCCCTCTTCCTTCTCATTAAACAACTTGTTCTTCTTTTTTATCGCATGCTACCACATTCACTTTCCCGTCATTCTATAAGAACGTCACTCGTTGCTCATAGCACTAATAATGCAGCGCCTGCCTGCGGAACGACCGGGTATGCTCGTCTTGCCTGGTCTCTTCACATTTCCTCTTCGACTACGTTTACCTGTCTCTACCGCATTCTTCCGCCATTCGCCGTCATGGTACAGTGGTTAAGGTACTGGACTGCTGACCCGAAGGTCAGGTGTTTGATTCCGGACGCGGTGGTCACATTTCGATGGAAGCGAAATGGTTGAGACCCGGGTACTGTACAATGTCGGAGCACGTTAAGGAACACCAGACAGATGAAATTTCCGGATTCCTGCAGTACGGCGTCTTTCATAACCCCATCGTGCTTTTGGAACGTGAAACCCGGATAATATTATTGATATTGCAAGGGAGTTTAATAGCGGCGCCAGGTAGTAGGCAGAACCAGGACTAAATTATTACTATTATGATTAAATAACTGTTATTGTTACTGCATTCTACCTTCCCGCAGTGAAGATGTTTAGATGTTTTCCTTTAGTCTGTACTAATAATTGAGCCTCTTCTATGTAATCAAATCACTCTGCCACCCTCTGAAGAACACACCCCCTGGTTCAACGTTTCGACGAGTGTTGCTGCTTTTGCGTGGCAAGCGCCGCTAAAGCTGGTTGCTCCTTACGAATACTTCACCTTCATCTCCATGAGGTCCAGTGTGTCGTGAGACAGGAAAAGCCTTCTGCCGCCGAACATCTGGACAACTTCGGGCGGGATCAGCCCGATGACTGTCCTTTCGAAGGTGAGCTCAGTCGTGTCCGCCTGGCACGCCTGCACACGTGAGGTGACAAAATAAACAAATATGCGTTAAATGGTACTCTCACGAATTTTTTTTTTTGTCAATTTGCCGTTTTATTGTGTCAAATGAAAGGCCGAGACTCCAGAGCCTAGAAAATGTAATGCTAATCGTCATTGAACAAGTAACTGGAGCACATTTTTCAAAGCTAGTTCGAGACGTTTTTCACAGCCCCTGCTCACCGTAGCTCCGTTCGTGACCCTCAAGCGGTCATTTTAGAAGTTTTGGTGCCTGACGTCGTCACAACTATAGCCAGTCTGCTACGTGAAGTCACCGCGGCAGAATTCGTATTGTAGCCCAACTTCAAGCTACATATCGATGTAGGTACGTTCGCGACTGGAAAATTGATTTTAGCATCAAAATATTATAACTTATCAGCATTTGCAGAGCCTCACGCTTGCTCAGAGCCAGCTATGTACGCATGCACTTTGTTTGGCAGTGTAGATACACCTCCGAAAATTGGTGCGAAATGGGTATATGTCCAGCTCCCAAAAATTTCCAGGGTTTTTAAAGCACCCGCCCTATTCACCCACCCATATGCACCTTCGTATGCACCCACTAAGACTAGTTAAAGGTGAAAGACATCTGCAGTAGTCATCCCCCCCCCCCCCCAGCCTTTGAAAGCGTCCTGCCCACGTGAGCCTTTGGCCAAACCAGAGTGCTACGTCAGGACATCATCATGTGTTACCTCATTATGTGGCGTCATAGTAATTGCATGCTGACATAACGTGTTTTGATGGTCTGTGAACTATTGTTCACATGATATAATGATGTTATCAGTCATCACATAACGATGATTCTTTGCATAACGGGCGTTCATGCCCTCGCCACCTATGGACCGTTTCCGCGTGTGAGGAGGCATCTGAGGCTTTCGCCTTTATAAACAGACAACCAGTGAGCACCCGTTTTTTTATCCTTTGACTGTGGTTACATGGATTAGAGACATGCAAGAACATTCCCCGGGATATACGGCACCTGAACCACGCCCTTATACGTCCGTTTGACATCACAATTTTGAAAGTATCATCTGAGGTAGCCTTCAGTTCTCGGCTAAAAAAGAGAAGCGTAGAAAAAGAACAACGTATACTATTCTAATTAGTAGTTTTCAGAGCCGCCATAAACCTAGCAGAAATTGTGGTAATCATAGTAGTAGCACAACAACAACAACAACATCGTCATCGTCATCGTCATCATCTACTACGACTACTACTACAACTACTACTAAGGCTTCTTTGTAACAGTCATCCCATTGTTATTGGTTACCAGGTTAAGACGGTAGTACCTCTAATATAGGACAAACAAAAATGCAGCGCCTACCTGGGAGTAGTCGGTCACTCCGAAGCCATTACATCCCTGGTATAGGGCCGATATGGGCAGGTCATACTCCTGGTGTAGGGTGTAGTACACGACGCCCATTTGGAGGGCGAAGGCTATCAGGACTGAGGGCTTTCCGAATCCTGCCTTGGCGAACCGGTACGCCGCTTCCTGCGAGTTTGGAGGCCACCAATGAGGCGCTGTTCTTAAATACACACTAAAGGTAAAAATGATCTTTCTCATGTTAGTAAATTACGCGTTTCGAAGTTCCCACAACCACCACCGCGCTGTGATATATCGTGATGGTGTATCCTATTCTGTAAAAATTAATACACAACGATAATTACGATACTACCTAATGCAACTTCTGGGTGCTGCTGTTCAAATGTTTTGGTTTCGCAATAAACAGAGGCAACTTTTCGAGAGAGGCGTGTGTGTATGTAATGTTGCATACCATACCGTGCGTAGGGTGAGAGGCGGGGACTCTTTCACGCTGCCCATTTCATACAAACCAGTGCAGACGGAGTATAGTGCGACTGCCTCGCTAACCGGAAGACCATAAAAGGCGGTGCGTTCCACAACAGCCGCCTCACACAGGCCTCCACTCATGCAGTGCTTTATTTTCCTCTATGGTCTTGGTTGATGCCCTCGTCGCATACCTTAGCGATGACGTCAACAGTGACCACACGATGGCACGCACCACTGTGGCGCCGCAGGTAGACACCACTGAACCTGGCGTTTTACTAATGTCGTTCCCTTCTCGCACTCTCGCCGCTATCGCCGTCGTTCATCCTCGCTGCGTTCCGCATTCGCTATCTTTCGTCCTCGTTCACTCTGGCGGTGACGACAACGACGACACCGTCCAACG
>NW_027465513.1:0-24638 GCF_043290135.1 Rhipicephalus microplus | reverse complement strand
ATTGGATTATCTAGACCGTTTTCTAAGAAAAAGAGGTATGGCACTGCGTCTGGCTAAAACAGCCATACTACCGTTTAAATAAAAAGCCCTGGCGACTTCCAGATTTTTCTGCAAAACCAGCCTGTTCAAATGGTTAAAACTCATAAATTATTGGGAGTAATTTTAGACCGGAGACTAACATGGTCGCCTCATGTCCAGTCCCTTGAACAAAAAGTGAATCAGGCCATTCAAATCCTCCGGCATCTCTGCGGGGCCAAATGGGGCGGTACTACAAAGTCATTATTAGTCCTACATGTTGCCTGGATATGCCCCATCGTAAGTTACTCACTGCCTCTGCTGCACGGACTTGCAGCCTCCACCGAAAGGAGACTTCACTTGTTATTGGCAAAGAGCTTGAGGGTATGTCTGGGGTTGCCAGGGTTAATTTCCAGTGCTTTGGTTTATGCAGAGGCTCGACAGCCACCTTTGGCAGTACTCCGAACAAAAGAAACATCTCGAAACTTTTCTAGGATTTTCACGCTACAAAAAAGTCATTCTTTATCTGGTGCACTAACACAAAGGACGGCAATGAGACTACAGGATAGTGTATCATCATTTCAAGCAGTAATACCAGAATTTAAACGATGGAAACCTTTAAAACCACCTTGGAAGCTGCCCCTTCTCAACTTTATCCGTGAAATAGACGGCATAGAGAAGAAAGCAGACATGGCACCTCTAGTAGCGGCACAGATGGTACATCATCAGCTTCATGTAATGCACAATGAAAAAACGAAGATATATACAGACTGATAATGCACTGAAGAAGCGTCAGTCCATGCGGTCTCATTACCCGAAATTCAGAAAAAGAGAATGCACAAATTGTCGCACAAATCTTTATCGACGACAGCTGAATTGGTGGCTATCTTTAAAGCAGTTAAGCTTATCTGCGAGAATCCTGAGCCACGAAAATGGGTGATATGCAGGGATAGCACACCTGCTCTTCAGCTAATCAGAAATGTGAGATCACTTTACGAAAATGGTTAAATAGCACAATGTATTGCTGAAACTGTGGAATATGCCTTATCGCAGGGTCACAACATCGTGCTCCAATGGATACCCAGCCACATTGGAATAAAAGGAAATGAAGAGGCTGAGAGCCTTGCGAAGAAAGCATTAAAGGAAAGACGGGATTGCTCAATCCCTATGTCTGGGGCGCATATTCGACATTTGATAACGCAAGGAGCTAACCATTTTTCGATAGAGAAGTGCTTTGAGAGCCCTAAATCAAAGGAAACAGTACTTTATGAAGTTGATCCTCACAGAAAATTTTGCTTAGCGAAAGACCCCCCATGACACCTAGAGACATTAATCCACCGACTTCGATTGAAGGTATCACACACAAACAGCTTCCTGCACAAGATACATCGATCCAACTCACCAGAATGCCTTTGTGGTCATGCAGAAGAAAATATTTGCCATATTCTTTTGGAGTGCGTTAAATACGCGAATGAAAAAGAAAAATTAAAGAACAAAACAGCAGGTTTGGACAGACGGCTCCTCACAATAAAGAAACTACTTAAACCATGGCCTAAGATGCATCTCCAGAAAAAGGCAATAATCTTCCTGACAGACTTTTTAGTGAAGACCGAACTGCACAAGCACCTGTGATAGACAGCCAGGGATTGATATATACGAAGTGTGTTAGTGCGTATACTGACAGTAAAAAGAAAGGTGTGCGTGTAAACAGTTCATGACTGTGTGAACTCCTCTAAGAAAACTGCATTGGCATGATGTTTGAACTGGTTTCAGTGTGCTAATATGTTTTTTTCTTTTCCGTATTGTTAATTTTTGGGTACCGTTCTGTATTATTCTTTTTTTTTCGCTGCAGAACTTTGTAATATGGAGTAGCGGAGGCAATATGCACCTCAACCTCTCCACAGCAAAACAGTTAAAACAGAACCAAACACTGCAAGAGGCAACATAAGCAATATTCAAAATTATAAATTAAGCATTATTTCAGCATAATATATATATATATATATATATATATATATATATATATATATGTGTGTGTGTGTGTGTGTGTGTGTGTGTGTGATGTACTAGACAGAGAAAAAGACAACATCCGATCCTGGGCCAAAAGACGCGCTGTGTACCTTGGCTTGTGTCGAGAATGTGTACGCAACTTCTGAGATGTGTGGCAGAGAACATAATTTACGGCCGGTTTGGGCATCTGCGGCAGGACATTTTGTGAAGCTGTCATCGTATTGGCTGCTGTCTGCATCTTGAGCGCCAACTTTCTCCTCATGATCTTGGTCAGTGAGATCAGCAGTGGTTACCTTGGGCTCTACCGGCGCCATGACTGTAGGCGGTTCAAGCATAGGTAATGCTGGTGTCTCCACTTGCCTCAGTAAAGGTGATATTGGGGCTGGCTTCTCTAACTGAGCTGTATGAGGACTGGTATCAGCCTCTTCCACTGACATGATGGCATCGCGTACCGGCGCGGGTACTGAGAGCAGCAGTGGCGTGTCGCACCTGCGTCTGACGTCATTCGTAGGACAGGCGAAGCTTTCTGCCGCGTGGCTGGAGGGCTCCGAGGAAGCTTCGAGGTGTTGCTCCACTTCAGCTCGGTGTGCGAATGGGGGTGCGTCGATGAAGGGCAATGCAGCACAGTCGAGATGATTCTCTGCGGCTGTTTCGTTGGAGCAACGCCCTTCAATGGGTCCGACTTCGGTAGCGGCCTCTGGCCACAGTGAACTTGCTTCGGGTATCGACAAATTGTCTAAGTTCTCGTGTGGTAAGCTGCAGCGCACAGCTGCAGCCTCGAGGTGGAAAGCCTCTGGAGCTTGCTCCTCGATACCGGCCAGGTTAGCCGGGGTGGTTGTGGAGAGGTGGTAAGGATTACGACCAAAAGCAGCTGTGACCTTGCAGCTCCACTCCGCCCATGACTGCTGCTTCCAGCCTTCATACCGGTGCCACGCCGCTGCACCTTCCCGTAGACGGTCTATGGCCACATACCAATTTTGATTCTCTGCTCAGGCCGCATGCATTGCTAGCGTGTTGACGGTTGCCACCCAGCTGTCGGCGTCGTTCCGGACCCCGTGGAATTCCGGCAGTTCGCAGACAACTGGTGATTGTTGGGTCGCAGGTGGCAACGCAGAGATCACCGACGCGAAGCAGTCGAGCTGGTGTGAGAGCTCGATGAGAGAAGAACGAAGCTCTCTGCGTTGCTCCGGTGTGCTTGCCTCAAGGTCGTATGAGGCAGCTACATCCAACACTGCGTTAATGGCACACAATGCTGGCAACAGTGTAGGAGATCGCTCGGCAATCGACGCTGTCAGTTCGTTAGTCTCGACGCAGAGTAGCGTGGTGGTACGCCGCAGGTCAGCGGTGCTGTCGGGCATTAGGCCCGAAGAGACAGTGATCGTGGTTTTTGAGTAAGTAGCAATTGCGGCACTCACCCCGGTGAGGTCGACGAGCAGGGAAGCCTGAACGGCGTTCCGTGGCGGTTCGTTTGTTGAAAGAGTACCGTAACGGGAATGTATGCCATGGGAAACGTGAGTGGTATTCCCAAGGGCCAGGAGCCGGTGTGGATTCCTGCCGTGAAACGGTGGCAGGGTTTCAATCAGGTCATGGCCTAGAACCACAGGGGAGGCCTGGACGCCATCCACAGGTGGTCTGAAGGGTGGCTGAAGCGGTGGGTGGGCCCCATCGCTAAGGAAGCGTGAACGGCGTTCTTTGATGGAGAAGCCCGCGCTGCCGACGAACCAAGAAGACACGTACCAGTGGCTTTCTGCAGAGGGTTCCCTTGTCGGACTGCGCCATTGTGATGTACTAAAAGAGAATATATATATTATGAGACCACGTCTGGTACGGCAGCAACCAGGTTATCTTTTTTAATCCAGACGCACGAGCCAGCGAGCCAGCCTGCGTGACATACGATGATGATCACTACAATAGTTTGGTTATACAGATGAAGGTGAAGTACATAGTCAGCGCTCGCACTATTTTCCCCCCTTCGCGAAAGAGTTAGAAAGGGTTGGGACGCCGAATATATCGTTTCAGTCGAGAGATGTGGGCGATCTCGGTGTGGCGGCGACGGTGATCAGGAGCCGCGTTGACATGAGCAACGCGATAGTTGACTTCAGATGTTCGTTCCAGGACGGTGTATGGACCGAGATATCGGTGAAGGAATTTTTCGCAGAGCCCAGGTACACGAACAGGTGTCCACAAAAGGACTTCGTCGTCTGGGCAGAACACAACTCGACGCTTCGCATCAATGTCGATTTTGCTCTGGTCCTGAATGGTAGCAGTGTTGGCGCGGGCGATTTCACGGCAGCGGGCGACGCGAGCGGCGAACTCTTCCGGGAGAGATGAAGATGGATTGGAAGATGTGGACAAAAAGGTGGTGTTCAGGAGAAAAGTCGGTACACTGCCATACACGAGAAAAAAAGGGCTGAAATTCGTCGTACGCTGTATGGCAGTGTTATATGCGAACGTGACGAAAGGACGAAGGAAGTACATAGTCAGCGCTCACAATGTATATATATATATATATATATATATATATATATATATATATATATATATATATATATATATATATATATATATATATATATATATATATATATATACTAAAAGAAAACAGATATAAAATAAAAGCAAATGAACGATAAGAAATGTGAACTGTAGAACTAAAAAGAAATACAAAAAGCTGTTATACATAAAATTGGGACATTCAAACAAGGTGGAGCTATGGTAAGGAACTGTAAATTTATGCATGCTCAATGCATGATTTTACATGAGAAAAGGTAGCAATAATTTATTTTATAAAACAAACTTCCCGTTCTTTCTATCAATTGTTTCTTTAACACGAAATGGCATACTTAACACCTGAAAATTATGATAGTTTTAACAGTAAACGTTAGCTCACTGTTTTAGAAGCTCAGTGTTGACGTCACCAAGATGATTTGGTGGCTTTGTTATTCCGATCACGCAGAAAAAAAGTGCAACATGTGTTTAAAGTTTAACTTAGGAACGTACAGTTGGCCTCCATTCCGGGCACTAAAGTTCATTTTCAAAATACTCAATTTTTTGTGACATGTCGTTACTTAAGCATGGTTGGTTTGCATTCGACACCCAACTCAACACTTATACTTGGGGGAAGGGAGAACCTAATCACCATCAATTCCATGGACATTTTTTGTATAGAGAGGTGGAGGGAAAACAGAAAATTAGAACATGATTAAAAATATGTTATAGTCGCATTCTTTTACAATAAACATTCTTTATTATTGCCAGAGAATAGGATTCCTAAGCCTACACTAGTAATATATGCCAAAAACATTTGATGCGGACAGGCACAATAGTATTTAACGTAGTATCTTGTAAAAATTTTTTTTCGTGCAATTCGCAAAAATAGTGAAGAGGAAGACTTTTTGTGAAGGCTAATTTTTTTATCTTGGAAGTCACATATGTCATGGTTCTGAAGACTAGCGCAATAAAGTATGGTTTTTCAGCGAAACGAAAGGAGGTTGCCGAGCATACACCGAAGTTTTTGTCCAAACACATTGGCGAACTCTCTCCCCATTGTAAATTCGCTCATGAGACTGGTTTATCGTTGTTCAAGTGAAATATTGTTTACTCGCCTATATTATGTAGATACCGAAAATGCTGCTGATTAGTATTTCAGTTTCCACGTGATTTGCTTCGTTCGTGGTGACGTTTCTCTCTGTCTGACTCTTCTCTAATGATAATGTGTATCGTCATCAGCAGTAGCCTGGCTACACCCACTGCAAGGCAAAAGCCCCTCCGATCTTCTGCCATTCAACCCGGTCTTGCGCTTACTCCTGCGACGTTATACTTTCGAACTTTTTAATCTCATCTGCCCACCTAACTTCTCTCTCTCTTATTCACACGTTTGTTTTCTCTTGGAACCTAGCACTTTAGCTCTAAAGACCATCGGTTATGCTGCCTACGCGCTACGTTCTTGGCCTATATCCAATTCTCCTTCCTGATTCAACTATATTATCCTTAATCACAGTTTATGTAAGCGTATATGTGTATATATGGGTATGAGCGTGTGTAACGTGTATATACTTGCATACTTTTATTTGCATATAGGTGTAGGTATAATTATGCCGATGGATACCTCCTTTTTTCAACACATTCTCTTCTCATTATATTTCGCTTTGCCATCCATGGATTAGGGTAAGTATACTAGAACTGTATGTGGTGAACAAGTCTCCTTCTTAACAACGCTTTCTGTCAGAGGTTGATTGTAGGTCTAATGGACATTGGCTTGTGTCCCATACTTCTCTTCCGTTATTTCCATTTTTTAATCCGTTTCCTCCAAGCTGGGATACCAAACGGGACGCGCCTCATTCAGTTTTCTGCAATTCGATCATTTGCCACTCTTCCCATTGTGGGAAACGCATTTTTATGTGTACAGTCATAGAGTAAGTTGGTGTGTCGATAAAATTTCATAACATGATTGAAATATTAATCGCGAATAAGCAGCACATTTCGTAATCTGCAATTTTCATCTCTTCATTGGCTTCGTAATACCGTCCACACGTAATTAAACGTACGCCTGTGTTGCAGTTACATTGCCGCAACAGATTTAATAACCGTACGTAATACATTAAAAAAAGTTTCGTCTAAAACATTTCTCTGCTTTCTTAACTCGCCACCAGTAGTCTTGCACGAAGAAACTGACATGATTCCGAAAAGTACTTTAGCTCCTCCTTAAAGCTTTTAATTAAAGCCACAGGCCTAGGAACATCGAGAATCCTGGTAAGCGTCACCTCGAGTCGTTGAGCAGCGTCTTGTTGCGAGCGCAGCTGTACGCAAACGAACTTAACAGACCTGGAATCTTTCGCTCCACTGCTTCTGCAAGCATGCAGCTTTGTTTTGGGCACTTTCCTAGTCGCTTGAGAGCTACGTATGTCTGCTTCTTTGTGCGAGATGTTCAGCCAACTTGAAAGTTAGCAAACAACTTGTGCAAAAGTTTGATGCTCAATCAATACTCAGAGAAGCGCGACGTACAGGGAACTCGAGTCTGAATAAGGCCCTCTTCATTTAAAAAAAAGGTGGATAAATTCAAAGTGGTCAGGTAAAAAAACGGATCTTTAGGAGCGAAGCTCCTTAAGGCGTGGGCTGTGCGTCCCCTGCATGTAGCCACCTCTCGTTCAGTTCTTGCAGTGTTCACTAGATGGCGGTACTTGTAGCTGACGGCATTAAGTATTACGCTAGCCACCGCCCGATCTAAAGGGTACAGCCATATCCATCCGTCCATCCGTCCATCCGTCCGTCCGTCCATCCGTCCATCCGTCCATCCATCCATCCATCCATCCATCCATCCATCCGTCCGTCCGTCCGTCCGTCCGTCCGTCCGTCCAAAAGATGCAAAATGTTATAAACTAGACGGCGGTACGTGTAGTTGATTATGAAAGATGCGAGGTGTTATAAAATAGGAATGATGCCACATATGGCGCGTGTCATCGTTCGATATAGTGCGGCGACGTACGCTAGGGGGAGCGTTGCAATAAAATCGAGTGGGCAAAATGTACGGAGGATTCATGGTTTACCAGGTTTACCTCCGGAGCTTCGCCCACTCATCATCATTCACTTCGTGGATGTGGCGGCACTTTTTTTCGGTTGTATTTGTAGCTCGGAGTTAACAACGCGCCTCCAATAAAACATATTAATAAGCGTCCTTAGTTGTCACCTCCTTTTGTCTGAAATACGTAGCTGGATCGTTTTTCGTGCTTTACTTCTGTCCTTGCTCTAGTTGCGTGCTACTTTCTCGCTTGTAAGGTCTGCATTCTGTTTATGTTTTCATTTATAGTTTGTTTCAAGTGTTAAATAGAAAATAAACGTATTTTTGGCCGAAATGTTGGTCTTTCAGTAGATAAGTATGACCCAGGCGTTCAAGTGGTAAACTGGTAATGCTAGAGGGATATTTATCATTTGTATGCGAAAAAAATGCTAGCTAGGCTACGTTAGAGCCTTCTCAATATACCAAGGCGATGATAACTTTATTTGAAAAAACAAAAACAAAAACAAAAATGGAAAATACAAAACATAAAGGATAATCGCAAGTACGACGTGCACATATCTACGACGTAAGAAAATACCTCTAGCGGCAGCGTCAAAGACATGCATCGTATTCTCAAAGACAGCCGCGCTTGGACTTCGTACGGTGAGTGCAGATATGCACGAACGTATAAAATTATTAGATAAGTTCATTAACGACGAATGTGTGCAAGAGAGACACGTGCTCCGCCGCGGTGGTCAAGTGGCTAAGGTACTCCGCTGCTAACGCGGAAGTCGCGGGTTCGAATCCCGGCTGTGGCGGCTGCCTTTTCGAATGAGGCAAAAATGCTGTAGGCCCGTGTGCTCAGATCTGGGTGCACGTTAAAGAACCCCAGGTGAGTGATTTTCCCGGAGCCCTCCACTACGGCGTCTCTCATAATCACTTGGTGGTTGTTGGACGTTAAACCCTACATATCAATCAAGGGAGGCGCGTCATTTAGAGAGAGATATTTGAGTTTGTGACGATTTAAGAAATCACAAAGAGCTCCTTGCACGTCTTTGGTTCTCAGGGTGTGGCCCTATTCCAAGAACTCTGCTCATTTTGAGTGACCATCTGTCGAGGTTTTTCAACCGATAGCCTGACTAAATGCGGTCTTTCCATTGCAGGTATTCTTTAATGACATTCTTCACTAAAGCGTACCATTTCAATTTGTCTCGCTGTGAAGACTTTCTTCTTTTGATGCGACACAACAGGATATGCATGTATGCTACATCTAAGCGTTGATGTTGCAGATGTACGTGTGAGGTGAAGTGTGTGCGATTGTCACAGTGTGGTGGGACAAAGATAACGTAGGCAGTGCGAACTAAGTGGTCATAAAGAAGCGCAGGGACAAGACTCTCGCTCGAAAGAGAAGTGGACGATGTGCAGTGACTCAAGGCCACCAGTGAGAAAAATAGGAATGCGAGTGTGTGATGTGTCACACAATTGTAATTACGGTGTTCCATGTACCAGAAGGAGGATTGAAGGATGATCGCCAGCATTACGGCCTGCAGTAGGCTTCAGTGTCGGCAGAGCTCAAGTACCTCTATCGCTTGGCCTCAAGTTTCGACAGTGAATGTATGGATGCAGGTGGCAGCTGCCGCTAAAAACCAGCAACAACGTCGGACGTAGGTTCGAGTGTTGTCCTAATAGACAAGAGCAGTGCGAAGAAGCGTCCGACCTTACGTGGTCATCGACGTCTATTTCTCAGCTTACCACCACTACCAGCAATAGGATCCGATGTAGTCAACTAGCTTAGTGTGGCTAGATTCCTCGAGTCAGAGTGGAAGACACAACGGGACTATGGCGCCATGGCATTCGTCACCTGCCTGACAGCTCAAATTCCCAAAAAGTTATTTATAACCACCATCTCGTCATCAGCGCGACATTCTGACCAAGTTTTTAAGAGATACAGTACTCAACAAGAGACTATAAATTTGTCCAAGGTCTTGCTTCATCGCCACCTTCCTCATAATCTTCTCATCTCTACTTTCTTTTCCACCCTCTCCCTTTTCGTAACGCTGAGTAGCAGGCTAGAACATGGATTCAGGCCGACCTTTCAGATTTTCTGTATCAATAAACCTTTCTCTCTCTCTCTCCCACTCTCGGACGCAGACTCCATGGAAATGAAGACTACGTGATAGTAACATTTCTGGGCACATATTTTGTGACCATGTAGTTGTTCCCATATCCCTCTTCGTGTATTGTGTGATTCAAACGGGAAAAAAATCTAAATATAGCTCTTGTTGAAGAAAACGCTGTGTTGATACATAAGGCGTCGTAATCAGCAGTAATATTTAACGTTAGAAACTCTCGTACCACTGCCAGGTCACGCAATGATGGCGTCGGCTGACTTTGTCTATTTACAAGTACGGCACTGCAACGCTGAACATGAGATGGTGGGTTCCAATCCTAGCCATGCCGGTCACGTTAATATCAATGAGAAAGGTATGAAGAGTCTTGTATATACATCAGGATGCTATAAACAAAGCACTGTGTCGCCACATGGTTACAGTAATAAATGTGATGGCAATAAGTAGAAACGTAATACGAAGTAAGGCTAGCAGCTAGCTCTTTTAGATCAGATTTTTAGATGAGATCAGACCAAAACGATAGAATAAGCGTATACAATATCTTCAAGGAGCGAAGTGGTTTTATCAATGTTTGCAATGCAGTAACCGGTGAGAACAAAACATGAAAAAGGGTATACGAGTCATATTTTGAAGTCTGCCGAGAGAGCGTGTGTATCATTGCTGCAGAAAAGGAAGCCTACGTACGCGGTCATGTAAGCTCCCTATTCAAGGCAGCATTCCGAGTTCACAGTTGCCACCCAGTGACGCAGCAACTGTGATGTGCATTGATGTGTGGCGATGTTCGGTGTGACGTGGTCATCTATACCATGCGCCGTTTGAGCGATGAATATGACTGGCTTGTTTCATATCTTCTTCAGATCTTGCCCGTGTTCACTCGTACGTAGAACATACAAGATGCGGGGGATGTTTCCGATTTGTACTTTACGCGAAACACTAGGACGACGGTAAAAACCTTCAGAGAATTCATGTATAATTATGGTATGGCAATAAAAATCCCAGGCTGCCAAAACTGCTCTGAAGTATCTCACTACGCGCACATAATCTACCTCCAGTTAACCCTAAAGTGAAGCTTCTGCTCTTGTTTTAATAGGCTCTGAGCTTTTTTTTTTCTTCAGCCTGGTCATGGCAGTATTCGTCGAGTTCCATCCGCTTCAGCAGCAGCTGAGACAACAACCTCTACTCGGTGACTGGTGATGCCTTACTACATAACCAGCTTGGCTCGGTGGGAGCTGAAAGGCCAGTCACATAGGTCCATCAAGGTATTCGCGGCAGCGAATTGGCCAACCATGAAGGCTACATATGAACGTTGGCCGCACTATCCCCCTGATACGCAGCCGGGACCAAACACCGCCATTCGACAACTAGACGCTCTGAATAAGAAAAAACAAAATCAGCGCCAGCACTACGATTGTAACGACTGTGCATAAGGCTGGCTTAGCCTTGGTTTTGTCCCTAAACAAGCTGGATTACAGTCCAACCAATCACAGATTAGATCGTCCCATGAAGATTTAAACGTAGCAATAGCAACGAGATTTTGAAAAAAGAGAAAAAAGGATACGCTAAGAGTGTTCTTGTACGTGTGTCCGCGAACGCTTTGAAATTTTCGTTTTTCCGTAAGTGCATGCGTTGCCTTTACTTTCTTCGGTATCAAGGAGTCTAATTAACCTGGCCATCTACGCTTTCCTTCCTTAATTCATGGTGCGTAATCTTTCTTTTTTTGTCATAGCATGTTGAGACAGATCGTAATTCCTGACTCCAAGCCATTATCACTACGACTGCAGAGATACGAATATAGCACCACACAGAAAGAATTTGAGCTTAGCTTCTTCGATCCGAAGCCTGCCCATCTGGAGTGGTGATAGTTTTTCCCGTCTGCGTTACGGGCAAGGCATCTGTGCTTGTCAGCGAAGATATTGGCAGTGTGTGCTATTTACCGGAATCTCGTTTACCGAAATATAAGAGTTTTTCTTTCGGAGAATAGAAATATCTCGGAAAAGGCAAAAAAAAAAATATGCGTCACTCAAGTTCCACGCCAGACTCTCTCCAGAACCTCGGAGATGTTTAACTCGACAGAAGAGCCATAGTTCGCCTGCTCTCTGTCTTCCACGAGGCCCGTCACGCATATTGCGAAGGGTACTTCTCGAATCGCGATCATATCATGCTGAAGACACGTCTTCCGTTTCTTATGCGCTGAAGGAAGAAACCATACTACAAAAATATCAGCGCAATATTTCGAAGGGAGTGGTGATGGCAGGCTCTCTCCAGCAACAAGAGATAACAAGCGTGAACACAGCTCGCTGTTGCCTGCTTCACAGGACTAGACTCAAAATTTACTTTATGCTTGTGTGTTGCTTTCCTGCAACAATTTTCAATTCTCATCCTTCTTCGGAACAAGCAATAGTTACCACAAGTTTCTTATTTTCTTGCTCTTTGCGCTAGACTTTCACATATTCGGTCTAGCAAAGGGTGAGCGTTCAAACGCGCTGAACTCCGCTCTTTCCCGAGTTATGCGAGGAAGGTGCGAGGTTGAACTCGCCGCACTTAAAGTGCACGTTCACCCTGTTCTGTCTGACAGTGAATGATTCACCGCTCTCAAACACGCCGCCCAAGCAAACATAAGCGAAACCTGTCGCGTCCGGCTGAAGTGCTCGAGCGAGTTCGTGCGGCTGTCGGTTGGATATTTGGCAGCACAAGAAGCGTTCGGCTTCCTCGGTTGCCAAGTTCTGTAGAGTTCTGTGAATCGCCTGCTATGGAGTCACTACCTGTAAGAATTCGCGATCGTTTTTCCCGGACGAGCAGACAGCACTGCATCTTCATTTATTTAACGCTGTCGTGTTAAAGAGCTTGTTGCGCAGGAATTACGGCGTCGGTGTCAGCGTCGTTAGTCATGAGCGAAAATTCATTCATTCATTCATTTTTTGTTCGTTCATTCGTTCATTCAATGAGTTTATTTATGGAAAAAAAATGACCTAGGTTATAGGAACTTGCCCCTCACTGAAGAATTTTGAGAACGATGAAAATAAAATGTAAAAAAATCTGTCTTTGATGATTGAAACCAGGTCGTTTGCGTGGCAAGCATGTGCTCTACCACAAGCCATGTGTCTTTTTTTAAATGGTATTTAATATAATGCGTATTTCCAAATATAACAACTGCACAGACGTAGTAGTACATTCACTCAAAGACGATATTCGCATAAGTACTACTGAGTGATTCAAAGGCTTACAAACATATATACTGTGCAAGTCTAAGAAAAGACCGAAAGTTTTCCCAAACTTGTCCTAGGTCGGCAAAAATGAGCACCTTATCGAATTGGCGTGCCAGTCTCTTTTGAAGTGAACCTAATTTGGAAAAGATGAAGGCTGAAACACTGCTCTGCCGTACTTGCGTACAATGTTTCCGTATTTCACTAAAACGCTCACTTATGCCAGGTTTGCACTTGAATATGTCCACTGGCAAAATGTGAATTCGCAAGTGTATGAGCGGAAATTCAAGTTTCAGGTTCGCTTAAATTGTGCCTTTGCGAAAATTAGCTTGAACCTTTAAAGCCCCACAATCATGCAGGGGTAAATTTTAAATAGAAAATTCCGAAATCAAGGACTTGTATTAAGGGTCCGTAGTCGTTTTGGCCGAACCTTGAATACTTGCGATGATTCCCATTAGTGTAACTACAGGACATCGCCACTTTGGTTTTCCTGTATAGGTTCTTCCAGAGTGAGCATTGTTGAGCTCAGGTACACCACTAACCTATGCCTCTGCAGTGAAGTTATTCTTCGTTTGCGCAGGAAGCAAACTCACAAAGATTTATCGAGCGTATACATTTGAAAGTGCTTGATGTAGCACGAAGTGATACACGAACAAAAGAAGGTCCATAAAGACACGACGAAGCGTTGTCGTCAACAACATGCATCTATTTTCCTTCAAGATCAGATCACTTTTAAGTTATAATCGCCAGACAGGCAGACAAGCACGTGGGATCACTGAAATACAAGAGCGATAATGCCAATCTACTTAAACGAAATCATAACAAATATTATTGTGTATACCCGCTCACACAGGAAACCCAGCTCCTTAGCTGACAGCGGTATCGAATCCTTGCTGACGTACAAATAACCAAGTGTCTGAATAAGTTCGGATTACCCAACCTTATACACATATTTTATAGATGGTGTGGCGACGCAACCGTTTCACTTCACCTAACGACTATCCGAGCCGAATGCTAATGTGCATCCCGCCCGTAGAGGGCTTGTACTAGCGTTGGGAAACACCTGACGCCAGCTTGTACAACGCGATAACTCACGGATAGCAGTAGTGCAAGTAGCGAGAAAGAAATGCATGCGGAACCCTGCTAGAAGTTTCAGTAGTGCGTACGCAGCATCTCTGTGTGACGTGCGTAAGAACACCGCGTTTCTCAAAGCGTGCATGAGCAGATGCATGCAACGCATATTACGCATATTAGCAGTAAACCTCGCTAATGTGCGTCCTGTGTGCTGCGAATACTCAGTGTTCTGTTATTGGTGCTGTCTACACATGCGCACTGCTTGTATCAGAGCATAAGTGTATGCACGCTTCCGCACTTCCTAGTTGTGGTGGGTGCTACTGTACGATATATTGTGCTGTGTGAAGGAAGTTTTTTTTTTGTTGCTTGAAATAGCCTGACCTACGCTCCAAGCAGAGATACCTGACAAAGGCAGAAGAGAAACCATGAGCAGATTTAGAAATGATATCAGCGCAGATGCGCAAACAAATTACTTGCGTTAGTTTCCGTGACATCGAATGTGACGTCAAGTGGCGTGGTAAACAAAAGTGGTAACGATACAATTTTGTTTGTCTTGTTTCACATTTAAAACTTAAAATTTTATGCTTGTTGGAGAGAAGATAATGATATCAGGGGCATTTACTATTTTTAAAATCAGCAGCGAACAGTTTTCAGAAAATATCGACATTTAAATGAGCAATGTAGAAAAGCTTAAGCTTGGGTTAAATGAAGCTGCAGCGGCGCTGTTGCAGAGCTGAAAAGCAAATGCACTGACCGCAATTTTGTGGGTATATTTTGAGTTATATTGAGTATTCACTATTTGCAGCAAGGTGTATTTGCCAGCATTCTAAAGTTTACCTTTTAACGGTCAGTGCAACGTATTTTTATGAAAAAAAAAAGACTGCCGAAGAAAAACAGTGCGAAAAAAAAGAAGAAAAGAGAAATAAACTCACTCGCACAGACCACGCTTGGATGTGAATTAAGCGCCTAAGGTTCCCAATGTGGCGGCTTTTTGTTGAGTATTCCGGCCACAGTTCTCACCCAGTTCCACCATTACTGCATCTTCAAGCATTCACTCTCGGAGAGGCCCGTTGTACGTCTCTCTAACCACACAAGAAAAGGTGCACTTACACGCTATCGACTATGCGAAGGGCTTTGTGTCACGCTTCAAATAGCTGCACGTTTATTTGAAAGTGTGGCTGTATCCTGTCTCTGGGTCGCTTATTTCGAGAACTTTATTTCGTACAAATTACCATCGACGAAAGCGAATCATTTATGAAAAGTTAGTTAGAGCGCAAAAACTTGACACGATCACTCACACACGCACACACCCATGCATCAAACACACAGCGCTCATGGGCGTGTGCGTGTGCGATGCATGGGTGTGTGCGTGTGTGAGTGATCGTGTCAAGTTTTTGCGCTCTAGTTAACTTTTCGAAATGATCTACCAACTAGCCCAACAACAAGTTCTCTTAGAATAATTTACTTTTCAACTTACCCAGCCCATATAATGTCTTTAAGTAGAGAAACGAACTATTTTGCTTCTTGTGTTGGCAGGAGAAACATTTATTTCATTGGAGGCCTTGTCAGAGCTAGTAGAAGGCACGCTACGTAACCTGGCGCCGAAAACGCTTGCGCTTCAGAACAGTGGTTGCGAGGAGGTATTCAAAGGGCGCATGCAGATTTGTCGTGTTATAGCTGTTTACGAAACGGAACAGAATGCAGTGAACGTGAAGGCGCATTGTGCGGTCTCATTTCAATCTCAAAGAGCTTGCGCAGGGCGGTCTTATACATCGTGTGCACGAATCACAATTCCTCCTATTGCACATCTCGTTTTGTTATTCATCGTTTCACTGTTACACGTGTTATTACAACACGTAATCCGATCATGTTATTCATCCTTGCGTTGCTGAAAATATCCCAAACGCTTAAATACTTTAAATAATGTCACTATGAGTATACTGTTAGCGGCGCTCGCAATTGAAGCAATGATAAGACTCTCCCATTTCCGGTTGATTTGCGCGACGTGTAGTAAAAGAGCCAGGTCGATGTGAGCTGGTGTATACCTATAATAGGCTAGAACCTAAAAATAAAAGCAAACCCCACCAATGGTCGTCACTATCCTAACCGAAGTGTTTGTGTAGACGTTCCATCTAATCAGGACTGCTGCTTTCAAAAACGTCAATCACTTCTTTTTGCACGACCAACAACGTTAGTCTTCCCATAAAGACAATGTTCACGGCACTGACATTAAGTCTAACACTTGAATGTCTTGGAAATTTTTATCAGTGATTGTGAAATCATGTCTGAGCGTGCACGGGTCGATTAACGATTGGAGATAAGTCTAAATTAGATTCGGACTCACCAAATCTTTTCACAACTGTACTCATTCGTACTGTAACTCACCGACTTATTACTCTACCGAACTCACTCATGCTCAGATTGACGACCTGATGTGAGTTTGAGTGAGCCTTGGTAAATCGACTCGGGATGTTCGTCTATCTATTCCTCGCAGCAAAAGGTTAAATTCTAAGCAGCAAAAGCAAACCTTTAGATGTGGTGCTTACATGAGGACAGAGAAAGGTGTTTATGTCCAAATGAAGCAAGCCTGCATCGCTGTTATATAGTAGATTGACAAGGGCATCGTAATGTTGCGGGTTGAGCTTGCATTTTTTCATTGAGGTTGTAAATGATAGTGGGCGAGGACAAAGTTCATCAGTACTATGTACGTGCTCAAGAGCGTCTGGCGTCTATATGTGCCACGCACATTGGCGAGTCCTCGCTACTCCACACTGGTGCACTAAAAATGAAAAGCAGGTACGATTGCTGAGTGAAAGCAACGTGAATGAAATAGAGAAGAGTGCCATTGGCTACGCCGTCAGCGTTGTGAACTTCCCGTCAGAAGCTCAAGTACTGTAATGAACCTGCATGCTTAATCCAAAGACAATTAGCGTGGTATCGCGGTTCTATCGCGCTGGTTTACCATCCTGTAGGACGTTCTTTTTTTGACAGTTTCACCGTAGCAAAGCTATTGGTTGCTCGCACTGAAGACTCAATCAATAAAATACAAAGCAGCCACGGAAGTGCAAGCATAACGGTCTACAACTTCCCTCACGTGAGTGAACGATGTCATTAAATTATGCTACGGTGATCACACCGAGGATAAATAAACCATACTGGAAAGCTCTTAACTGAGACATAAATCACGAACAAACAATTTTTAGTATTTGGCGGCACAAACGTTGTTTATAGTGCTCAGCTATGTAAGTCCTTATCGTCATTTGTGTGCAAGTCATTTTTCAGGCGTAAATGTATAACACTGCTGTACATCCCGTACGCAGTAAAAACGTGTGGCACGCAGGTTTCTGACGTTCATAGAGACGAGCTATGTTGGTTTGAGTGTTGTAGAAGTTCAACCAGTATAGGTGTTAAAGCACCGGAAAATGACAAAAAAAGTTGTGGTAAATGGGCTATTTCTTCTAAACTCTATGCGCCTGATGGCACGTTTGATTCATCTGCCCATTTGGACCAACTAATGAGATCTAATCCTCAGAGCGAGCAAAGGCACAGACATGAGGGAACGAGGACATATAGCTCAAACTGTTGAAGGCGTATGCTTTACAGCTACCCCCCCCCCCCCCTCGAGTGAGCATGTGCCACTATTTCAGTGGAGGAGAAAGACAAACGCGAGCTAATCGGATGGTGGTCGGAAAACAAGGCTCCAGAATTAGAGCGAGGGAAAGAGATAGAGAGGGAGAGATAGGGGAAATACAGGGAGGTTAGCCAAGCTTGGCTCGGTTGGCTGCCCTCCACTTGGGCTGGGGGAGAGGAAGAATATTACCTAAAAGAAAGATAGAATGAAAAAAAAGGGTAAGAAAGATATGGCTGCATACGCAGCTCTACACCACACGACAAGGTTTCACGCTGTTTTTTCACAAGCGCTCGTGAAGTCCAGTGGTCCTCAAGAAGTACAACAGAGCTTTCTTGGCTATGTGCGCATGTGATACCGTCGGCCAAGGTCCTGCAGGATCTACTTTTCTTTAAGTGGTTGTGAATTCAGCTGACGGAGCTTGGTTTCCACACCACGTCATTTATACTGGTATGTTGGGTAAAGGCATAGAATGTGCTCAAGCGTCTCCTCGCAGGCGCAAATGTTGCATGCCGAGCTGCTCGCCATTCCAAGAGCCAATTGGGAGTATGCATTCGTAAATTCCACGCCCAACCACATGCGACACAGCAATGCTTCAGCGAGTTGAGGTAGCCCAGATGGCAAACGAAGTTGCAAGTTCGAGTCGATGAAAATTGGTGCACGTTGGAGGAACCCGGCTTATTTCATTGTAGGAGAGTTATACAGCGAGCAAGTGATTGTAGTCGCCTTGCAGCGTCTGTTCTTAAGAGTGGTATGGACATCCACAGGTCTTAGTCATGAGCCAATCGAGCCGCTTTATCTGCGCAGTCATTGCGGACAGTTTTGCAATGACAGGGCAACCATTGAAATACAATATCGTGACCTTCCTTGAGCGCTTCATGGTAGTCCTGCTTTATCCGATATAACGATCTCCAGAATTTAAGGCCGCATTGTATTTACACCCTGTCACCGAGTAACGCTGCTCAAGGGTTATATCTCAAGGTGAAATTTTGGATTTTTCATCCCCGAACGGTCGTGCGGACCCGTTGAAGTGCGGTCTGACTGCGTTTTAGAGAATGCTTTTTGTTTCTTTTCCTAGGATACGAGTACTATGCCGCGTTAAACTCCTCTGACTCTTATACGCGCTCTTGAGGCGACAGCTGACACACATTGTTCTATCCACAGCTGCTCGCGCGCGGAATTTTATGAGTTCTACAACAGCGAAAGCATCTGCCATTGCGCACGGTAAGAAGCATGACAAAGGCGTAATGTTTTATTGAAATAGAAAAAAGCGTAAGTCTTCCTAATGAACTTCCGCCTAACCTTACGTAGAGTGGAGGGTTGGAAGCCTTTCATAGTACTTTTTCTAATTTTTATTCATTATCATTACATCCGTGCCATGGAGGAAACGCGGTTTTTGTTATGCAATAGAATACTTCAGAGTCTCGATCTACACTGCGTTCGACTAGAGTACTTTGCTAGCTTGTACAGTTCAGTAAACTCGCGCGTCGGCTCTTTATACAGCCTACTACGGCACCTATAAACATTGCAGCGTTAAATGGCTGCGTGATTAGCCATTGCCATGAACTTTTTTGGTGATGCAGGCTTGGTCTTAGTGCATAGTGTTTGCTGTGTTGTTGTGTACGGGCAGCGGCCGTGGTAGGGATGTGTAACATGCGCTCTGCTAGGCCTGTGTTATGGAGAACTGAAAGAGTGTTTTTTTAAGGGGGGGGGGGAGGGCAGGAAGACATGACGATGTATTCGCACACCACATGATGAATGCTGGTCGTGGCACTGCAACGAAAGCTTGATTTCCGTCAATGTTTTTTTTTGTTTTTTTTTTGTTCAAATTTTTTGTCCCTTTCTGTTCTGTTCTCCCTCTCATCTTTATACTCCCCCTTCTCATATCCCCCGCGTAGAGTAGAAAACCCGGCAAGTGCCTCATTAACTTCCCTGCCTTTTCTTTTGTTCTTGTGCTTTTTGGTACGAAAGAACTCTTTCTTTCACGTGTTCTTGCAGCCAACACGGTACCTCGATACACAGCACTTGTACATTATCATTAGAATCTCACTGCTTTTGCACAGCACCAATTAGTTTTAGAAACCTCTATTTATCGTAAAAAGAAATCAGAGCATAAAAACTGGCTCTGAAACTCTCAGCACATGCCTAACGTGGAACCTATTTTTTTTTTAATGAAGTTTCACTTATTGGAGCCTTTTCTTACGTGATAGCAGAGTCTTGTTACAAGAGCTATTGAATTTATGAATTAGCCTTCCCTTTTCAGCAACTCAATAAAGTAACTTTAGCATATCAGAATAAAGCAAGTTTTTCCATGTTTCCGAAAGTGATATTATTATCTCACTAGTTCATCTATTATAATGTCCCTCGGTGAAGAGCTAGTAAACGCACAAGCGTAAAAGTATTTCCTCGTGGTGAGGACTTTCATGTCACCGATTGGTAGTCGTACTGGTGAAAATAAAAGTACTATAGTATATTTATTTATTTTTTAATTCAAGTTTAAGTGGACCATTTGTTCATTCATTCTTATTTCACTTTGAATATTGCTTTCTGATTTTGCTACTTGGGCCCGTTATTGACCCATGCAATTTCACACTTGAATAACCAGAACAACAAGATAGAGATATGTGGACAAGTAATCTGTTTATTTGTAGAGTTCACTTTTGCCCCACAAAAGTAGCACTTATGAGTTATCTAGAGAACGTTGGTGACACAGCAGACTGAACATATTCGTCGGCTCAATATACTGCACGATTTGTTAAAATATGGCTCGAAAAACATAGCTGTCATAAAAAGGTTTATTGTCCACCCATATAATAACGTCTATGAACTAGTTGTCAACAATTGCCTCCTAACAACCATGGTGAAATATTTGTGTAACTTGCTAGAGAACCCTCACGGCAGGACGTTGCAGGCACCTGTTTGAATATGCTAAGAGGAACGTAAGGATTTTAAAGAGATTCTTGGGTCCTAACAGGGCAAGCCATTTCACGCATGGGGAAGCAGTTATGTTCAAAGAGGAAAAATTAGTCCAGACTCCTAACGTGCTAAGGACAAAGCTCTGCAGAACGCCTGCACTGTGCTTGTTGTAAAAAGATTTGCGCTTTCTCAGCAAGAGAATTAACAACGTAATCTTGTTAACTCGGAGGGGTGGAGTCTGAGTGCACATTCATTTGCATCGAGTGCCGCAAACTTTAGGTGTTCGTGGCGCTTAGCGAATTGATAGTGGATGCTTCTGTGTGCTTGACTAGGATTTCTCTAAATAAGGCTTAAAAAGTATAGTGACTTGTGGCTCGTATCATTGTGCGAAGCTTCGGTGAAATATAAATTCAAAAAATCAACTCAAACTTTTACCGTGAAACAAGAGCACACATGCTGACAGCGGTGTACTTATTTTGACCCGCGGGCTAAATCTTGTTCGATTAGGTTTGACTCCTCAGTCCTCAATTTATATGATGGTTTCAGGTCACTCCTATTTCGTAACCTTCACTGCTTCATTTACATAGACAGCGCCAAAGTTTTCTCCAGAGCTCGTATTTATAGCCAAGTCTTAATAGAAGCAATTATGAGGATTTACATAAAAACACAGAAGTTAAATAAATTTCGCTTACCTAAAGACTGTTAATGATTCACTATGAATTGTTTAGTGCAACCTATGCAGACACAGATACGACGGAAAATCGCATTCAGTTTCACGATAGCCATAAAAAAACTGTTACCTAATGGGTTGAACTTTGTAGAAGCATAAAATGTGTATCACCACAGAGTGCGGCATCTATTACTTCTGGTGATGTAAAGAGGGGTAATATCACAGAGAACTACAGTGTAAAGTGGACAGGCTGACGAAACAGTGAGTGATACTCGCTTAATTTTATTTTATTATGACGAAACATCCCTCGTGGAGCGATGCACAAACGGCATGGTGCAACATTATATCGCCCACGGAGTAGACAACGCACGTACTCAAATACCCTAGAGGTGCATGCAGAATTTGAGTGGCTATGCAAAAGAGACGCTGTTGTGTGCCTCGGTCATACAGAGGCTGGCGGCGCAGCACGATAAGAAAGGTTCTCACTCCACTGAAAGTTCGTCATGCGATCTATCATCCCAGTCATCTGCCTCCAGTCATTTGCCTGTAAAACTTCGATATAAGTTACGCTCCCAAACCACTCAGTTCGATAGAACAGAGCCCGTCTACCACGAACGGACCATGCTGCGACAACTGGAGTGCGAGTAGGGCACTTCTTTCCTTCACTGTGGCGTTGAACCGATTGACAGGCTTGCCACAGCGGGAGAAGACAAGCAAGAACAAAAAGAAAATCTACCAACACAAAACTCGATTCGACGCCGTCTGAGAAAGTGGTTGGAAGAAAGACGAAGTGCCAAACTCTCATTGTCAAAAGAACCGGGTAGACGTACTGGTATGTCAATGAAGATGGCTTGCCTCCTGTCTTTGAAAACAATCTTAGTGCTTCAATGACAATAATAATAGTTAAGGGTTCCCCAAGTCATACCTTTAAGTGCCTGAAACTCAGGGGCCGAGAAGAAAGGCTTGTGTACTTGCAATGAGCTCATACAATTATATTTATTTGTTTAATAACGCATTTTAGAGCTTTTATCTTAAACAATCGACACTCTGGCCCAGTGTGATTCAATACGACTGTGGCATTACAATTATTGACCATTACACGAAAGTTTGTTTTTAGAAACATATTTTCTAAATAATCCGTAAGCCTCACGTAATAACTCAACCGGAAGCACTTGGAAGAGAAAGAAGAGTGCCGATCGTTGCTCCTAGGAAAAAAAAAAGGAAAAAAGCGGCTCAGTGGATGAGAGAAAAAACACTACAATACTGTAATCATTTTTCAACCGAAGCATATACTCTTAGTCTCAATGTGAAGTACACCAAAGTTTGATTATTTGTTTTGAAAAAAATTGGCGAGTACAGTGGAAATTGATAATATGCGAAGGCCGAATGAGGAAGGTTGATACCTCACTTTATTATCAGCACAACGTTACGAGGCGTAGATAAATTATGCCGCACATGACCTCCATTTCATGATTATTATGTTTGGACGTGTCATTTATATTCATCGTTTATTTACGTCACATATTACCAGTAATGGCACATGTACAGCTAGCGAATTGGCCGCGAGCACGCTATGAGCTTAGCATGTAGTCATGTTTTACATGACACGGATATCATGAACCGCATGTTTGGACGCGTCATTTACCTTCGTCCTCCATTCATATCACGTAATACCAAAATTGGCACATGTGGAGCTAACAAAATGGCGGCAACCACACTATGAGCGTAGCATGTAGTCATATTCAACATGACACGGGTATCCTGATTATCATGTTTAGACGTGCCTTTTACCTTCGTCGTCTATTCCCGTCACGATATACCTATGCCTATGTGGAGCTATCGAAACGACCGCGAGCATGCTATGAGCGTAGCATGTAGTGATGTTGTTACATGACACGCATCTCAAGATTATCATGTTTGCACCAGTCACATACTTTCGTCAATAACAGACGTCCTGTAATACCAAATTTGATGTATGTGAAGCTAGCAAAACGGCCGTGAGCGCATCATGATTTTGGGGTGTAGTCATGATTTGCTTGACATCCATGTCATGATTTTCACGTTGGATTCTGTCACTTATGTTCGCCATGCATTCATGTCATACCATACTAGTTTTTGAATGTCAAAACCACTGCAAACCCACTGCACAAAACCACTGCAAGAGCATGAAGACAAAGAAATGTACCTTATCATGTTTTATAGCATGATTAGTAAATTAAGCTCGTCATACATTTATGTTATGCCATACCAAATTTGGTAGCAATATCATTATAGAAACGGCCAGGAGAGCTAAAAGTTGTAAGCAGCTTGATGGATGGATGGATGGACGGATGAACAAAGGGATGGATAGATGGTTGAATGGATGAATGGATGTCAACCATATGATTGCGTTCCCATAGGCACAAGGATGAGAAAAGATACAGAAAGGGAAAAAAGTGAGCAGTAAGAGAAACAAAAGAGATAAAAAAGAACAACAAAGATACAGACTAGTGATCATCCTTACCTGCCCTGATTTATTTCGCTGTTTCTTCCCACAGTACACGCCCCCCCCCCCCTTTTCGCTATGTGTTTACTTCTTTATTTATTTGTACCTTGTGTTACCTACGCATCTTTTTCGAATTAATTGGTCTGAAACTGCCAATAAGCAAAATGATAAAAGAAAATTATCACGACAACCTTTATCAATATTACGTGTGCGTACAACGCTGTAATGAATTTGTTCATGGTCATGTTATGAAAAATGGTGGCTTTTTCTTCGCATCGAGAGCGCGGTAAGTTTCATACATCAGCCAGTCTGTGGACTATTGTGGGTCTGAAATACGAAGCGAATACAACATGGAATATATAATAATTCTATGAACAATAAATCAAATATTCGTTTTCGTATTTTTGGATCTTTCGAAGCAAGTGGCGGGTCCGTCTTGCTTTTTCGCACGGCTCGGTACCATGAATCCACAGCAACTGGTCCATCTATCTACACCATCGAATCTTTCTCTGTATTCGACAAGCCGGTTGCCAGGGAACAGCCAGTGAATGTCTCACGTATGCGAAACAAAGTTTATTCTGAGCTGCTCATCTGAACGAAAGGAGGATCGGTGGGAAATCGCTACAGTATGATTGTGAGGAACGAAAGCGATTTCCGGCACAGTCACTCCCATCTTCCTTACTAGGAAGAGGAAGAAGATTTGGTTATGCCAAAGGGTGGGTCGAGGGCACATACTTTTTTTTTCTCGTGTGAAACTTTGATCTGGAATCGAATTTCCTCCCAGACATGACGAAGCTCCTGCAACCAATGAAACAGCTTGCCCTTTCAGGATGAGCAAAAAAAAAAAGTTATGAATACTTCGAAGCGAAGAAAACATACGGGTATTTCCTTTCAGCCATCTACGTAGCTCCTATATGTCAAGGATTGCGTGTACTTAACGAAGTGTACTTAACGTGGGTCCGAAAAGATCTGTGTAATAGAGGTTTGATTTGGCCAAGTAATAAAATGTTA
>NW_027465512.1:0-24664 GCF_043290135.1 Rhipicephalus microplus | reverse complement strand
GCATTTTACTTGCGATGTTTTTAGAGCTGTTCGTCGTCACATTACATGATATACCTATACAGTTTAACCCCTTCATAAGAAACATGCGCTGGGCAGCGATTCTGGTCTTTTGTATGAGGTGTCTCTTAAATACGGGGGTACCGCGTACGCACTTTTTTTTTAGACCCCTTCTTCAACGTAGGCACACCGATGTCTCTTACATTAGTGTCCCTTATAAAGGGTTTTGACTGTATTGAAGCTTGCATGTGCTGTTTGCAAAATAGGGTTACAAGGTCAAATTTGTTTCTCCTCTCTACTGGCCCACTGAAGAATAGGGGGTAGTCATGATCGTCGAACTTGCCTGCTTGATGAGTATGTCGACCATGAGTATGTGGCAGCTGAGGGTGACCTCGGCATCAGACTTCTCCTCGCGGGGAGGCGCATCTTCGGGTAGGAAGCTAGGAAGCTGGTCGCAGTCCAGGCCAAGGCTACCAAGCATGGTACCTGCACACAATTGAGCGAGCATGAACGGCAAAACAGTTGCGTGCAGTGGCAGTAGCCTGTTGAGTACACTGACATGTACACAGCTGTATGTTTGTCGAGTAATGTTCATTGAGATAGCTCGCTGCATCTATTAGGTCAAGCTGCACGTTGAGCGATGACACACGCAATTTTCAGTATTCCACTCTGTAGTTTGGAAGCTCCCTCATTTATATCTTTAGTGGCCCTATCTCCTCAGTAGGGTTAAGATTCATGGTAAATGTCGGTTGGAAATGTTTGAGCAAAAACTTCTTCAGGGTTCATTACGTCTTCTGGCATTGAATCCTAGGCTTCATGCAGGCGCAAAGGCCACTGAGTCAAGAGAAACAATATTTGTTTCACGACAGTTTAAAAACACCCACAAGGCCTCCCTCCTCCAAGAAAAATCCCCGCCTAAGCATTTCGTACAGATGTTCAACTGGTGAAGCTAAAAATTGTGCTCCCATTGTTCATCTCTGGGTTAATCTTGACTGTTAATTAAATTATTTTTAACTTTACTTGCATCTGTCCAGCTCTCTTAATTGGTATTTGCTGCCAGCGTGTTCCCCAATTTGTATTTAGTGGAGCAGTGGTGAGACAATTTCTCCTTTTGTAGCACAAGCGTTTTTGCCTGTGGATAACTTCTGCATCTTTAGTAGACCAGTGGTGAGTAGTGAGCCTTGATTCCGTGGCACACACACACACACACACTAGGAGTTTGTTCACACGTAATAACGGAAGAGTTTTGGTTCTGCCTTGCAATATACAGCTTTGCCGTAATTTAAAGGTACAGTAATCATAAATACAGGATAAGCAGTAGCGAACTTTGAAACAAGCACAGACATTCTGACACCAGGTCACGTGGTTTCATTTATTTCCAGAACAACTGGTTCTAGCTGGTTTTCAGACGAAATGGTTTCATGTTCCCACTGCCAGGCTAAGTGGTTCCAGCTGGTTCAGTTTCGAGACTAACTGGTTCCCGTTGGTTCCATTTCCAGTCTGGGGTAGTTCCTGCTAGGGACCAACTGGAATCATTTGGTAACCTACTGGCTTCCAGCTGCAGCAAGGTGGTTCCAGTTGTGAAGATTTTAGGCGCACCCACTACCATTTTGTGGGCATTTTTGTCGCACTGCCACTCCCATTCCTTCTCTCGTGCTCTGGTGACGGCACCTGCCAATATATGGCGCCACACGTGGTGAAGACGCATGTTCTTGGTGCTGCGCATGCTGCAAGAGTCTGCGAGACCCAGTGATGTGCGTGCCGGGATGGTTCTCTTCTCCTTGGTCGGCGCTCGGCAAGACCATGCTTTCCTTCATATGCGTCTCCTTTGGGAATAGTCGTACTGTAGCCTGCCTAGGTGCTTAGCCATCCCCAGCGAACGTTTTTACGTGTGTGTTAGCTTCAGTACCTTACGACAAGCCAAACAGCAGTGCCTAGTGCTTGACGTGGTCTTACTGCGACAAGCCGCACTTGCCAAAGGCCTACGCGTACGAGGTTTGCCCTAACTCTCACTACCAGGCCCAGTGGCCATCGCGAGGGTCCGCACCATAGCCGTGAGGAACTTTTTCCCAATGAGCGTGTCAAAGGTCGCCGTTGCCAACTGCGACGTGCTTGTGGCGTCCCCTTTTTGGTGAATGTCCGCGTGAGGGAGCCTTTACTCCCCACGTCCCGGAAGCGGACATTATATTTTTGGTCGGGGTGGCGCCAAAGGCAATAAAGGGTTTGTGTGTGGCTGTTAACATCGAACACTGTCTGTTTTGCCACACCAAACGCTTAACTAGTTGAGCGCACGTGAAGCGGTGCGCCACATGTGAGCAGGCGACAAAAACGCGGCTCTGTGGCAGACCAAGCCTGAACCCGCAGCGATCTACCGTTACGATGAATTACGGTGAGTTACCACACAGTTGAAGCAAGATATAAATACATTTAAATATTTTCACCTGGGGTAAATAATGCAAAGATTTCTAGCAGGTAAAACTGGTGCATGGCGTACATGACCGTTGTTACAACGAAGTGAAAAAGAAAAATACTGCACACGCACCAGTGGTGTCCTGCCTCAGCGGATGAAACCTGGGTGTGAGACCAGTGACTTGGGCAGGTCCTTCCTTGGCAGTCGCATCACTTGCAGTGGGTGGTGCCCCAACTTGCACTCCGGATGCGAACATGGAGAAGAGCAGGTTCAGGGGCACCGGAACCTCCAGCATGGTCAGGATCTGTTCACCCATCCAGATCAACTCGAGACAATTATAAACGTAGCATGCAACAACAGTCCCATTTTGCACGCCACTGACTTCCCAAGGGAAAAAAACACGATGTGCCCAAAAAACCTCGATATAACAAATTATCCGTTACAATGAAGGAAAAATATTGTGATAAATACAATGTTATGAGCATATGTTTACAATGAATTTTCGGATATAACAAAGTTATTTTCATGTCAGATGTGACTTCATTATAATGAGACTTACAGTGTTATGTTTATACTGAATATCCGATTAAAACAAAGTTATCTTCGTTTCAGATGCAGCTTTCTTATAATGAAGTATGTGTTTTACAACATAGTATCAATCTTTTCTCATAAAACGATGAACATGATGAAAGATCGCAACCTCAATGAGGACATTATTGCAGGCTACTTCAGTAACCTGCTAGAATATTTCAGTAAGCTGCAAGCACCATAGCTTCCATTTGCAAAATACAGGTAATTACCCTCCTTGCCACCAGATTGTAGCGTGGTAGGAAGAACTGCTGCGTCAGCTCATATGTTAGCTTTTCCAGCAGCTACACTTTGAAGAGTTCAGTTAAAAATATTTACATAGGTGTAAACATAAACATACTGAAACAGGGCATGTGGGCCAGTTAATTCATAGATTCAGCAAAACTTAAAACTGCACGAAAAAGACAGGGTGGAAACAAGAACACAAACACACTTCGCTTCACGTTGTGGGGTCTCGGCGAGGCAAACGCGCGCACCGCCACGCCACGCTCTTGGAGTGACGGACACAGTGAACACGGTCGGTACCAACCACACCACACACATACATTTATTAACTAATTCAGACGACGATATCGTCCGCCGAATGATACATCAATTTTAATTAACACGCTACCATACAAACAACATAATGCAGTGACACACTAAACACACAATAACATGATACACACACACTAACACACCCAACACACTAACACATACCCAAGGCGGCGTCGCCAACGCCTGACTTTCCACGCGGGACCGCGGCGCGAAGCCCGCGGTGCCGAGCACCGGGGGCCCACGCGACAGACAACCGTCCGCGGCAGCCGCCACGCGCAGAAGAGACTCGCTCAACGCTCGCCCACCACCAAGGCCCGCCTTCCGCCAGGGGCCACCACCGGCGCTACCACTCTACCAACAGTGGTACTCAAAGCGAACACAACGCCATCTATTGCCCGGCGGTGGTCACCACCGAAACAAAGCCTTGGGGCAAGCCTTGGGGCAAGCAGACAACTTTACAGGGGGTTGTCAGCACCCCCACATTCCCCCAACCTAAATTAAACCATATCCCGAAATCAGAAATTAGCTACACAAGCTTTAACAAAAAAATGATATCGCACGACCATAATGTCCTTGCGCTACGACACCGCCGCTGGTCGACACTGCTGCACTGTCCGGCTAGACTTCACCTCTGTACCGGCCCCGCAACAGCAACGTTGCCGTCGGCGCGACGAACCGTCGCTAGCGCCGACACGTTTTCCAGTTGCGACCAGCACTCGCGAGGGCGCCGGACTGCAGGTAGTTGCGCAGGTCCCAGGCATCTCCATCGCCCGACCTCACGACCGCATTCCTGGCCAGCGACGCTGACGATGTGCAGGACAGCCGGCCGTGGATGACATCCCTCCCGCTGAATACATCAACAAAAAACAAAACTCGAAAGAAACAAAGGAGCGCGGCCTAGGGAGGGAGCTTCAGGCTTTTCGGCCACGTGGTACGGTGGTCAGTACTGCTAGCTAATACATCGGTGGCGGCCGAGACGCCCATCAAAATAAACAAAAATCACTTTTCCTAACTCGTGCTCACAAGAAAAAAAAAGTGAGGGAAGCAGAGCGCAACACCTCAACGCCACGATCCACCTAGTTGTGCCACGTGCGACAGGCGGCTGTGCAGAGCCTTAGGCCTAATGAGTCGCACGGCAACAACCGGCATCCACCCAGCACCCAGCCTAGGCGCAGAAGAGGCAGCCGCGAGGAGACGTCCACTCTGTGAGGTGGCCCTATCGCTCGCCGCACACAGCAGCTTACCGAGCGATCGGCGTCCACCGCCCCGGGCGGTGTCACGACGCCTCGGCGTCGAGCCGCAATACAAGTCAGCAACGACGCCCGGCTCCCTGAGCCCCAAGAGATAGAAGAAGCTATTTACAGAAAATCGGACCACCCACGAGGCTTTCGTACTCACTCGCTTCGGGCCTGGCCCACAAACCACGTGCTCTAGGCCTTGCTCACCCAAGGATGCGGACCGCATGGCTCTCGTCCTAATTCAACAACGTTTTTGAAAACTAACAACAACAAAAAAATAACAACACTTGCGAGCAAAAAAAAATAAATAAAAAGTCAACCTGCCGACCAATTGAAACACGTTACAAAACCAATCTCCTCGCTTCTCAACAAAGCACACCACCGACGCTAGCAAAGAAGTCACCCCTAGGCCTACTCTACTCCGGCTCTAACAAAATCCCTGTACTGAACCGCAAAATTGTCGTCCGACACTCCAAGAGCTCCACGTTGGGCAGCCAGTGTGGGGTCTCGGCGAGGCGAACGCGCGCACCGCCACGCCACGCTCTCGGAGTGAACGGACACAGTTGACACGATCGGTACCAAGCACACCACATAGATACATTTATTAACTAATTCAGACGACGATATCGTCCGCCGAATGATACATCAATTTTAATTAACACGCTACCATACAAACAACATAATGCAGTGACACACTAAACACACAATAACATGATACACACACACTAACACACCCAACACACTAACACATACCCAAGGCGGCGTCGCCAACGCCTGACTTTCCACGCGGGACCGCGGCGCGAAGCCCGCGGTGCCGAGCACCGGGGGCCCACGCGACAGACAACCGTCCGCGGCAGCCGCCACGCGCAGAAGAGACTCGCTCAACGCTCGCCCACCACCAAGGCCCGCCTTCCGCCAGGGGCCACCACCGGCGCTACCACTCTACCAACAGTGGTACTCAAAGCGAACACAACGCCATCTATCGCCCGGCGGTGGTCACCACCGAAACAAAGCCTTGGGGCAAGCACGTGCGCCACGCGGCGCAGACAACTTTACAGGGGGTTGTCAGCACCCCCACAACGTGTACACCTCTGTTCCAGTTTTCGTGCTGTCTTCTATGCGCATTTTTAAATTCTGCTGAAACTACAGACACACTCATGGGGAAGCACAATACGCTTATCAGTAAAAACATGCCCGTCGGTAAATATTCTTCTGAGCTTCCGGTTATCAAGTGAATACGACCATCAGCAAGGAAAAGCCTTGGCCTACGTGTAGCTATAAGCAAAGGCTAAGCCTAACATCTGATCACATAGCATACCTGTAGCCAGTACAGCGCTTGCTCCTGTACTTGCACAGTGGTATTCTCAAAGCGAGCAGTCAGGAATCCATACATCTGCTTGATGTTGAACCCCAAAGGGCTTAGGTCTGGATCTAGAACTTTGCTGCAAGGAAGAAATCCGTGAGTCAACAATACGAAATGGAGGGCGACTCTTCGCGGCCGCTGCAGAAAGTGCTGCCCATAACATGCGACGGTAAGACGCCCAGTACTCAGACATTCAAACGGGAGTAATAGGGGCTAAGTTATGCTAAGCAGCACTTTTGTTTCTGGCGTCTACGGTTTATTTCATATCGGGGCAATTTTCATTCAAATGCTTCCATCAGAGCCAACATTGCCTTTAGCAGCCAGATTTGCAGTGACATCATGCAGTTATCTCAATTACTCATTGTAGTCATACCAAAAAATAAATTAAAAAGATGTCACGTTTTCATCTATGAGTACTGCATATGCTTTGAGAAAAACATTGGCCATTGGTATGAAAACACTTGCTTCCGAGTGTCAGCTTTGTTTGCTCTACTACTCAAAACAGCTGAGGTTTAATAATAATAATTTCTGTGCCTCTACGCACCAACACCCCGATATGGCTAAGGCACACTATAGTGGGGCATCTCGGATAATTTTCGACCACCTGGGTTCTCTTAAGTGCACTTACAGCTAAGTACACAGGGGTTTTGGAAATTTCACACCCGCTGACAAGAACGAGGCTGGTGCAGCAGGACTCAAACCCACATACTCTGGCTTAGAAGTGCAACACGTTACCCCCTAAGCTAGCCCAATGAGTCACCGCTAAAATTTAGTAAATTTTTTTGTAAGACTTCTTTTCAACTCTTGTTTATTGGTAGCTCTGTAATTTAATTGCAAAGCAAATACAAAGAGTTTCACCAAAGCGTTCAAGCCCATGCATAGGCCGTCACAGATGCAATATCCAAATCTGGACTGTGCACATCCCATTTTATGATGAACCGACATACCTGAGAAGGATTTTGAGTTCGGAAAGTTCTTCCTCAGGTATTTCGAATCTGAAGGCTTCCATCCAATGTGGCATGATGTACTCCCACACCTGAATTGTAACGGTGAGCATATTTACTCAATCAGCGGGTTGATCGCAAACACATGCTTATGCAGCACAAAACAATGCTTATACCACACGGCTGTAACCTTGCGATGACATCTCTTTGTTTCGCAACTCAGATGGTACATTTCTAAAGGCAGACCAGACTTGAGCAGGCAGGTATGAAACCGCACATGCAACACTTGAGACCTCCATAACTACTGTGATGTAGTGGGTATCTGGCCACCCAGATGGTGATGTTTGCATGAAGTAGGCTCAAATTTAAAAATATGCAACAAAAGTACTGCCTAAAAAGCTGTTTAATATGTACTGCTCAATTGCTAATTGTACTGCTAAGTCTCTCTCTCTCTAAACTTAACTATAATAAAAAAAATGCGTGTAGAAAATGATTTTTTTTTTACTTTTAGGTCACGTGTTGAACCTTTTCACTACTGTGAGTATAGTTGTCATGAGATTTTATGATTCCTGACCTATGATGAATGTACATGTCATAAAGAATTAGTCCCTGACAGAACCAACGAAAACTATATTCGTCAAACTTTTGTTTCTTGATGCTCGATCGCTGCAATGGTCCATGCTGGGCTACTATTTTCGTGCCTCGGCTTTCATTTCATAGTATTTTTCCATTGCATGGCCATGCGGTTAAACCACTTTTGAGCTATATTTTAATGCAATTAACAAAATAAATAACCAAATTTAATTGAAATAATGGTACTATTTTATGCTAAAAAAAGATCTCCACAAATTGAGAAAAAATTTTCCCGGTAATTTTGGCAAGTTTTTATTCTTTCTTAGGGTTGATGGATCGCCGAGCTGTATAATAATACTGTACAATTCAGCAGACTACTGTTACCAATTAAGAACCATGCTCATCATACAATTTAGCGCACACAGTGCTAACACCAGCCCAGTAGAAAAAGAGGAATGTTAAGTCACAAGGCAATGCCACAGCAGCTTGCATTTCATTTTTTGCACACATCTAAATGCAGTACCTCAAGATGCCAGCTGATAAGCTGACAGATTAAGTGTAACAGTGCCTACTGGTGCATAGAAAGTGCTAATGCAGATGACAGTTTTCATTTTTTTTCTCCATTGGTCACTGCTTTCACAAAAACTAACAAGCAGAAACTAACAAGCAAAAACTAACAAGTGCTAATGCAGATGACAGTTTTCATTTTTTTTTCCATAGGTCACTGCTTTCACAAAAACTAAAAACTAACAAGCAGAACTAACAAGTGACATACTGTTATTGTTATGGTAAGGCATTGGCAAAAAAAAAGAAGCTTTAAAGATAGAACGCAGCATTAGTGCATGCTTATATAAAAGCTGTTTACATGTTGTACACGCATAGCTTTCTGGAAAGACGGAATACAGTGGCACAAACTTCAAAACAAAAGAAATCTGCCACTTACATCTCTGTTGATAATGTCATAGGGAACGAGGCAAAGGAGTGTCTTGAACCCCTCCTTTATTTGGTCAGTCTGGCACGGCCAGTTATCCCTGGCAAGAGAAACAACAAAAAGTCAGTGTCGATTAAACAGTAACCATGGCAGAAATGCATCAGTGGATGGAGCACCACCATTCTATCCAGTGGTGTTGTAGCACCATCCACTTGTTAAAAAGAGGTCTATACACGCGAACCTGCTTGGATTGCATTTGCTAGGAGAATTTAGTACATCTTGCCGTGAGCCACCTTGTGTGACCCACATTAACAGGCGTGTGAAATGTGTTGATGTTCCGAGATAATGTACACGAAGTAAAGGGCTAGAAGGGCTATTTTCGTGTTGCGTCTTCATGGCATTGTTGTTTACTAGAACCATGTAGCTGTAAATAACCAAGAAACCAGGACAAACCACGGTGAGAGGAGATGGGCACTAGTGCTTAAATGAAGAATCAAGTCCCTCAGAACCCCTCATGCCGATTTTTTCTGTCAGCTCTGCTATTACGTGGTTTCTGTTATCCCGCCTACTGATCGTTCTACCAGACAAACAGTTCACACGACTGAGGCAGACAGTACGAAAGCCAGGGAAACCAGAACGCAGGATTCTCCATTTATACTGAAGGTATGAATACTCACCAATGCCCTCCAACTTGAGCGTACTCCGCGGGGTGAGGCAGGAGACAGGACACGAAAACATCGAAGTGGGTGCGCGCAATGTCCATCAGCCAGCCGTGGATGTACTGCAATGACATCGGTAAGACCATATGCTTCAGTGCTATCCTCACTGTGAAGAAGTTGCATCTGACACAAAGAATGCCAGTTGCAGCGAAAGCTCGAAGAGCGACATTTCTATAGCCTAGGCAAACTCTCTTGGGGCTACTAGTACAAGCACGTTTGCAAGGTACCCCCAACTCCATTAATTGATTTGGTGACCTATCACGATGAAGAGTTATGCGAAGGTCCTTTGTAACGGGGTGCAAGCACTCAACGAACCCCTCGTTATGCAATTCGTATTGTTTGATGCCTGGTTATGCAACTCGTGTTCGGTGACACCAGGTTGTTATTTTACACTTATTACCATGTTATATTGCATATGTTAGCATGCTGCCTCCACGAGGTAACGCTTGCGTAAGGTTTTTGTGCACAGGGGTTTCGAGCACTGGCATGGCTCAGCTGTAGAATACTGGGCTGGCACGAAGCGGACCCAAGTTTGGCCCCCCTTCTATCCCGGATATCTTTTTTTCGTTATTTGATTTTTTTTTCTTTCTTATTTCATGCGTTAGCGGTTACGGACACCGGTGGCGATGGACAACTACAGCACCCTTGTTGTGATCTCTGAACAGCTTACGCTGCAAAATAGGTTCACTATATTAAAGAATTCATTTTAAACATATGTTCGTAATTCAGTATGAACAATGCATGATGGCAACACTTCATTTACTTCGACAAATCATTACATTCATCTTCTATACATGGAGGTATGACTTTATTCAGCCCTGCTGGGTCAATCAAGTTCATGTAATACTTTACATAGGTTGGGTATTGCCTGCATTGCTGGAGGAAATGCTCAGAACATTATTTTTGCCTTGTGTCACTACCACGAAAAGAAATCAGCGAAGTATACTTGACAAGATGAAATGAGGCTGAATTTATCTTGAACGCAACATAACAAGTCTAGCTTGAAACAAAAGGAATATTTCATCACCTAGTGGCTATCACCAGCAGTAGTAGACGAAGCCTATTCAAAGAATCTGTTTTGTGTACCTATGCCATTGTCTCAGGACAAAAACATATAAACATGCAAAGACTTGAATGATTCCTTTGGGCATGGTCAACTCACGATATAGCAACTTACACTAGTCCAGGCTTATGAAAAATCGACTTCGGTTTTTATCAAGTAAACAAACGCACTAATCTGGTATAGTATGCAAGCGGCAGATTATTTCACCAAGCAGCACAAACCAACCTAAAAGAACAACTAGTAAAGCAGCTGCATACTTACTTCCGTCTTAAGCCTTTCTAGCGAATTTCCTGTTTGATCTGCAATGACAAATTTTCAAAATTTTACAAATCGCATGCAAACATTGGCCTATAGGATGCGCACCATCGGGCAGGCAAGCAGTGTAGTGGAACCACTGGAAGAGCATTCCCAGGAGGCGGCCAAGGGTTTCCTGTATGAAGTAGACCAGCAAAACTTAAATCTAGAAACATTTATACAGTATTCAAAAAAAAAAAAAGGCCACCAGGACTGCGTGGAACGCGCAGAATAGTCCCAGCGAAAGCTGGAAGAGCGGCCTTTCAGAGGCTTTTTTTAAACACCATTTGGGTAACTGCTACACACACACTTGCAGGGTACCTACTGCACCCTAAATCATCATAATTTTTGTGTAGTAAGAAGGCATTCACTATGCCATCCTTCGTAGAAGTGTGGTACTCGCTACACCCTTGCAAGCAATTCTGAGCAATTTTTTTCATGCTGTGGCTGACGACGATGAAGAATTACGCCTAGCGCTATTATAATGGGGTCGTACCATTGAACGACCCACTCGCTACGCAATTCACACTGTGACGCATGGCTGTTCCTTTGCTGTTCTAAATGCCCTAATACACACATAACGGGATTCCTTTCCCGACATGAAGCCTGCCTATGGTCAGTTTGCAACGGAGTTCCGAGCACCAGCACAGCTCAGTGGTAGAATACTGGACTGGCACGCAGAGGACCCGGGTACGAATCTCATTGTGTCCTTGGTGTATTTTATTTACTTAGTTTTTTTTTTCTAATTTTGTGCGATAGTGGTTGCGGACACCGCCGACGGCGGCGGACAACTACGGCGCATGCGACCCTTGTATCTCAAAACAGCTTTCGCTGTAAAACTTGATACCATTTCTATGACAAATAATGGCACTATGTGCCAGGAAGAAGGTGATACATATATTCTGACGGGGTTGTGACAATATAGCATATTCGAATTCCATTTACACCATGCATTTATATATATTATGTGAATTCCATATTATTCCTGCCAACTTTAATTTTGTCACTCTATCTGACTCCATGCCTTCCTAAACTGCATATCTCATCTGATCACATGCATTTTGCCATTATAAGTGACCATGGGTTATCTGTCCCATGCACCATGTGGACAGTCCAGGTCCATTTTCTACTCTTAAAGACTACCGAGATAACGGCTAACTCCGGTTTCACTATGAATACTGCAATGCACTTTGCTTAACCAATGCTCAGTGCTTAAGAAATATGACTTCCTTGATGGTACATCGAGCAGTTATTTCTTGATACTTTCTGCGGTAACTGCCACAAACGTTATATAAAAATTGAGGCCCCCTGGACGTCTAATAATTAGCTTAAAATACACCTTCCGAAGAAGAAGAATGCTGCTGCAGTGACTAAACATTTACTGTTGACACATGTTCTACACTAAAGGCTTGAGAAGGTATAACTACATATACCACTTAGCTTTTAACACATCAGCGTTTGTAGAGTTGAAGTGGCAAAAAGTGTCCGAGCTGGCGTGAAGCCAACCAATTCTTTGTGAGAATCTTACTCTATCTATCCATGTAACACTATCACTGTTGGGTGATGCTACATACTGTTTGCTAGGGCTGCCTATCACATTAATTAGAAATAGTTATATAAAGATAGTAATTAGAGATAATAAATGGTAATGCTTACTCATTTCTCTCAATTACATTTTGCAGAATTCCACTATTTTATGGTATTTCACAGTTGTTTCTCAAAAAACGCCGCAGTTCTGTTCAGCCATCAACTTGTACAACACTCGTCAAACGCAGCAACGAAAAAATTCAGAGCCCTTCTGCTGCCGCTGTGAAGATGGAAGCCAGGACAGCTGTGACTATAGTTAGACTGGTACAGTGAATATTGCCATTTTGAATTTATGTATCATCATTATTGATATAATAAGCAAATAAAGAGAGATGCACTCAAATATTCTGGAGGTACTCTTGCATGTGATATATATTCTCTCGTCAACGGCATCTAACGGCAGCCTTGAAATGAAATGCTGCCGTACATAAAAAAACCCATTGTTTCAAAAGCACAAAACGGCATGAAGTTCATTTCTTTAGCCAAGTAATTATGTCTTTAAGAAAAGATTACTACCTTCATTCTGCCATTTCAGGGATATCATAATTTTAATGCTGACTTCCATGCCATGCCCATATTGTTTTTCAATGCGAAAATGCCGGATTAGCCTAGTTAATCGATTCAGCAAAAATTGTCCTACATTCCTTTTTTTCTGTGAACACAATCCACCAGAATCGAGCTAAATACAGCTTTGCTTTTAAACTTATGAAAGTGTGTCAAACAAATTACGGGAGGCGTGTTGTCTTCGGGTGTGCAGAGGCCAACCAAGAGCCAGACGCCATAGCGGCTCAGCAATTGTCGCTCTTCCTGGGCCATGCATTCCAGCGATTCCTCGGGACCCTCTGAGAGTAGGCCACCCAAGCGTGAGTGGCGATCGGTCGTCGATTCCTTTCCCGGTATGCCGCCTTTGTCTGATGTGGGCTGGGCCTCCTTTAGAAGACTGCATCACAAGTGGAGGAGTGTGAATACAAGGTCTTCAGAGAAAGTTTATCTGATTAACAATCAGCTTTTGCATCTTCTTTGAGCTTGAGCGATAAATTAGTGAATTGCAAACTGCGAAGCACAGAGCTAATCGTTCAAGTGTCATAATATAAGATCATAATGATAGAGAACTTGATACTATTTCTCCCTATTAACCTTCTTTCATAAGAGATCTCTATGCTATCCAAGGTATGTATATAAGCGTGCCGATGAAGAAATGTAGCCAGTCATTTAGGCCAGGCTCAGACCTTTGCAACATCACAACCACCACCACCACCTTGAACAGGGAATGTTGCTCGTGTGTTTTGACGAGCGCACTTGTCTTTGTCAAGGCCGCAACTCATTGGCAAGGTTGTTGCCTTGACAAAGATGCATCCACTAGTCAGAACAATGGCTATAGCAGCCTGCCATGTTCAACAATTTCTCATCATTTCGCGTCTATCCTCCTGTGAACATTTGTCTTGTTTGTAAGCATGCTGGTTACACCAGAAATGCTGTTGCTGCATTTGCCAACTCATGTGCTAATGGCTCAAACTGAAATCCCATATCAATGTGTGATCCATGGTTTGGTCTGAATAACCATGGCAGTATTTCATTTCTAAGCGTGCACTACTCATTGACTCAAAACACAAAAATTAGGGCTGGGTATTGCATGTACTCTTGTTTCCAGCATCTATAACTTGTGTCATAGTGGCATAACTTCGACTCTTAACACTTACATTATGGTTATCATTAGCTTTAGTGGCGAGATTTGAAGCAACATGACACAATTGTCACGAGCAACTGCTCATATCAGGCACTGCACTAAAAAAAATGATGGGATTTTATACGTGAGCACTACATCCAGTCACTTGTTCATTATACCGCATTACAACACGTGGAGAAAGCCTATGAGCTTTGTGGCTGTTGAACCCGACCTGACAATGGCCTCAACGAAGTAGAGCTGTGTCTCACGATCCATGCTCCAGGGGCTCGGGATGGGTCGCAGAGCCACGTGTTGGCTGGCACGCTCATTGTTGCCGGCGTGCTTTCCCTGGAAGCACTGGCCACAGTAGCGAATGGGCCGGTTGCCGTTGAAACTGGCACACTCCATGGAGAAGCAGGTCACGCTGGCCGACTTCTCACGACCACTGCAGTTCTGCGTACGGGGAAGGCCTTTTACGTTTGAGTTGGATGTTAGCCATAACATGCCGTACTTCACATAATCTAGCACAGTGCTACGACGAGATTAATAACTGGCCAAACAAGAGATTCATAGAGAAGTAAGCAAGTTGAGAATCTGAGCTCTGAGCACGAGCTTGAGTACATCTAGATACCTAATGGTTCTGCTTGTATACATGCATCGTATGAACAGCCTTCCTTGTCTTTGTTTCTCGACACGTAACAATACAGTACCATCTCGTCCATATTGTTTTACTGCGAACAACTGTGCAAACCAAAGCAATAATAATAATTGTTAGCGTTTTGTGCACAAAAATCAAAATATGACTACGAGGCGCACAACAGTCGGGGGCTCCCGATGTTTTGGCTTCCTGGGTCTTTTTTAACGGCTACCTATATATATATATATGTACATGGGCCTCAGGCGTTTTCGCCTCCATCGAAAATGCTACCTCTACAGTTGAAATCAAACCTGACACCCCTGGGTCAGCAGCAGAGCACTGTAACTACGGTACCATTGCGGCGGCCATGCAAACAAAAGTGGTCCGTTAAATGGAAAAGCATTGATGAAAGTTGCATTGATATTTACAATCTCCCACATAGATGCTGGAGCACATTATATTCTATCTGTGCGGCAAGTGTAAACAGCATGTGTAATGTGTTTAAGTTAAACGAAATAAAAGGAACACACCTAATTGTTTGCTGTCGAGAAGTAGCAGATTGGCTTCTGTTAGTTTTTCTTTTCCAGAATACTTTTTTACCCAGTTCAAATGACAGTCAATAATAAGAATAATCATAATAATAAAAAGAGCAGGCACCACGTGTTTAAACCAGTTGACATTCTGCATTTGAGTTTAGGCACTTGAGCACATTTTTCAATACTCGTGATTCCTTTCATTATATTCTGTTCACATAATTGCGTTGAAACCTTATCAAGAGAAAGGCCTCTTTTCCAGGTCAGACATGTCTCTCACTTACATTTTGTGCCACTGCACAACATGCACGCACGCATAATTTACTATTAGAATCCAGATGCATTGTGTGACATGCACCACATGTATTAATGAGAACTATCAGACTGCTAGTTGTCTGCTAATTCTAATATTATGTCTAACAAACAAAAACAGGCCCTTAAAATTCCCCTTTTTTCCTTCATGCCCTGCATGTATAATTTATTTTTCAAATAAAGATGCAATGCGGGAAAAATTTTAGCAATTAAAATTAATTTTCAAAACTTTCACCAGTTTCTCTTGGAGGTAAAGGTTAACTGTGCCCCTATTTCATTCCCTTTTCTCTTGCAATATGCATAGCTAACCTTATTTTCACAGTGAAGAGAAATTTCCTGCATCGGCAGTAGTACATCCATCAGGTGGTTTGGGCCGTGTTCCCGACGGATCTGGTCGGCGCACCCCTGACACACGAACAGGGGTGGTGGCCGCTCCCCCGATGCAATGGCAATGGAGTGATCGAGGCACATCTGTTCACAGAAAAAATGTGGCGCCAGTAATGCACTGTCCAAACATGCAGTTTGGTACTGTGCTTTACCCTAATGTGTAGTACGTTTATCCTACTTCACTGTGCCTCACCGTGCAGAGAGAAAGAGAAATAGAGAGATATAAAAAGAGAAAGACAGTAATAAAGAGAGAGTAAAATTGAGAAAGAGAGGCATAAAAGATAGAGAGAAAAATAAAAGCAGCAAAGAGATAAATGGAAACAAACAGGAAAGTGATGAAAAAATAACAGAGCAAGCTAGAAAGAAAATAAAGATAGAATAGAAATAAAGATTGAGAGAAAAGAAACAGAGAGGGAAAGAGAAAGCATACCATAGCCAGGCATACTAAAGTTTAGCAAGGAGGTGGGAAAAGAAAGTAAGGGTGAGGAGGATGATGAAAAGATGAAGCAAAGCATAGGCATGCACGGTATAGTATAGCAATGGGTATCATGTATAGTATAGTATAAATATGGGTGGGAAAGAGAGGTGTGGGAGGGGAAGAAAGGGTGGTAAATAGGACAGCCATGTATAGTAAGAGCTGTGAGAAGGGAGTGCGGGTGAGAGGGAGGTAAAGGAGGAACGAACGCAACCGGCTCTGTCGATTCCTCGGTCCTTGCACCGCTAGTGTGCGGCTTCCCCAATTTTTTTTCATGGCACAAATTTCAGCTCTGGGTAAACGCGCGGCATGGCTCTGACAAACACCGCACGTTCACCCGAAAATGACGGTATACCGACTTACCCAAATCACCGCATTAGTACAAATTTCAGGTGATACAAATTATTCAGGCGACCCTGCAAAATTCGTATCGACGAGGCTTTAGTGTACTACATAAAAGTTCTGACCACAACCACAACAAAGATTTTTGTTTGTGCATTGAAAACAATGTCAAAATCAAACACGTCTGTTCTCCAAGACTCGTGAAGTTGTAATGTTCATCAGTCCTTTCTCACAGAACATCAAAAGATATGTTGGCTGACAATTCCAGTACTATGTAGAAAGAGTAGCTCCTCACCTTGTAGGCTTCCTTGTTTTCTATGCTAACACAACTCTCCCGTTGACACATCAGTGGCTTCCAGCCTGGGGAAAAACATTCAATGCATTCTCAGATTATCTGTGTAAGTCATGTTTACATCCAAATGCCTACTAGGGATGACAGACTAGCGATTCTATTGAAATTAGGTTCATAAAAAGCACCGTTATAGTGATGGAAAGTATTTACAAAATTATAAATGACAGTATTCTGTTCATTGAGTGTGATGCTGAGCTACATAGCAAAGTACATACATCAAGGAAAATCACGATGTTTTACCAACTAATAAACTTATTCATTGCAGTAATTTGTACACCTTTCAAGGTAAAGCCTTAATTATATATGATCGAACATGCTTGCAGTAAACAAGAGAACAAATATGCAATGAACCTTCCTTTCACTTTCATTAACGTACTGTAGTAGTCCCGAGGCTTATTGTGCACTTCTAAGTGCTCACCTTTACATGCCTAGGCAAAAAGAATGATTTTGTTCACTGATCAGTGGCTCATTTGCCTGTCACAAAAAGCTTATCTGTGTCTTGGCCAGCAGAACTTACAGCCACTCTGTCTTTTCCTCATTTTAGCCACACACACTTCTCATTCCATGGCGAACATGAGGAACGCCAATCACCAATCATGATGCGACATCATGCAAATATTCTGCGAAACAAAGATTGTGGGAGCGGGCATCAATGCACGATGACGAAGTTCAGCAAAAGAAGAAAGCGTGTGTCAAAATTCTACAATGTATGCAGCGATTCTCGACATCAGTGTCCCCCGAAAATAATGTACCTAAATGACACCGAGTTTTTCTTTGCGCAACATCGGACTTGTGCAAAGGCATCGCATCCCTTTCGTCAAGAACCTAGTCCCGGTGGGAAGTGATAGATGGAAACATAACATGCTATAGAAGTTGCATGCACACGAATGAGTGCCTCAGACAAGCTGGCAAACATTTTGGAAGCTGAAGCTATCTTCATCAAATGTTCCCCATCAACACTGGCATGCTAGGATTGAAAGGCTTAGTCATTTACATCACATCACAAGGTATCAGTGCAGTTACTTGTCATCTGAAATAGAAACTGGAGAAGGCGTCATTCAGGTTTCTTCTTTTAGCGATGCAAGTACCAACAGTTGTGATGTCAATGACTAATTCTTTCAAAGCTAACACGCCAATGATGTTGACTCACTTTTCGTGGGAATGGGTTCCGCTATCAAAATATAAGCTAGTTTGTTTATAGACTTCTTCTTTCCAATCTGCGGTCATCAGTGTTTAACAGTGCGCTGCATACATTGGAGAGCTTCGACAAAGGCGTACAGCAAAGAGACATCTTACCAATGGGGCAAGATCCTGACAGGGTGTTAAACGGGGAGGCAGAGGCCAGGGTGAGACAAGAGGATCACCACAGGACACAGAAGAAGAGAAAGACACACATACACACAGCTGAATGGAATACAAACACACACAGCACTCTCTTTAATTTTTCTTTAATTTACCTATTAAACAGTAGAACTGACAAAAGGGTACGACATTCTCAAAACTCGAACATTGAAGCTTGCTGCAAAATGAACAACTGCTTTAGAATTAGAGTCACAAGGGGTTACAAATGTGCCACTTATACATAACTTACAGCCATTTCAGGCATGTTTTACAAATACACTACGGACTTGTATGAAAATTATTTTTTTTACATTATTTCCGTAAGCTCATGGCACGTTTATACTCTGCTTGCTGAACTACTTTCAACCCCAATTAGGTACTTTTTTAGAATTCATCCTAGCACCCTTCATTAGCTGGTGTTCTGGAAGGAAACAGCTACTGCTGACCACAGTACAAAACAATAAGTGCTGCACTGAGCTAACGCCATTAAAAATTAATATTAAAACAACCTTTACCAAATTGTTTCTACTGCATGATGCCATCAATTTTTAAAATAGACATGTCGGGCATACGTTTTTTTTTACCTGTACAGACTTTGCAAGGTTACTAGCAACGTAAAATTACAAGGTTACTAGCAACGTTACTAGAACAATAAAAATGTTCCGTCACGAAATTTACACATATTTATATAGCCTTCATTTGTTACTTTAAGGCCCACACAATATTTATGCAGTCCAATTCTTTTTTTTTTTGTCCCATGTATTCGAAGAACAAGAGCACATTTTGCATATGTTACATACATATAACGCAGTTATAAAGAATTATGCTGATAATCTGAACGATTGTAATTAGTATTCCAAAGTAATGCTATTCTACTAAAGCATAATCATTATTATATTGTTACTCGGCGAGCAGATAGGAATAATGTATACGAGTCAAGACCCGTATAATGTGCACTACCACGTTCATTACAACTACTCCTCGAACCATTCGTCCATGCCTTTGAAACAAGATTCGTACTATTTTCACTAAACGTAAACCCCAATGACTACTTTGAATATCTAAACTACCAAACAATCCCATGCCAAAGCTTGATGCTACTAAGCTGGAACATGAGGGTTTATGCAGCAGTAAGCAAGATGAAGGTAGTATAGTCACACTCATTGGGAGCCAGAACATCGATGTTCGTGGTCAAAGTGGCTTCCAGACTGTTGGCACTCCAACATGAAAAATCAGTACACACGAACTATGATACAATAGGCATTACAGGGTAATGCCAGTAGTTGACTTTAGTAGGGTTTGCAATTTTTTTGTATGCCAGCACCGTCACGTAGGAGCCCCCTTCAACAACAGGCACCAGTGTTTCAGCTCGCATTGAACACGACTGCACACAATGCAGCTGGCCGTGAGCAAGGATTCAAATGCTTTGAACAAAGCTAGACATTTAGTATTGATAGGTACTTCCATTCTGCATGCAGCCACAGCATCAAGCTTCTCGAGCATGACTATCAATTATAACATCCATGAGTACATACAATTTTCGGAATGTGATGTTTCTTTGGTAATGTATTAGGAAACCTAGATCTGTGTCGGCATTTTTCGTCACGGAGAATTTATGAATAGAGCTTACTTAAGGCAGTCCTAAATTTAGAATACGAAATGAAGTGAAAGGTTAGCTGCTCTTACCTGCGATGTGACCCTAAGTGTAATCCCCAAGCATTGCACAGTGGGCAAAAAGAAATTACAGCAGCTTTCACCTTAAACACATGCTGTGAGCTAGTCTACGCGAGGACAGAAGAATGTGTTCACTACGCTAAGTGCATTCATCGACAGTTTCCCTTGGTGCACCAAACTCGCTATTGAAAGTGCAAAATCAATAACGTGACCTGAGGGAGGCATTCTGAAAGTCACTTTTTTAATGTGCCTTGACCAAAACAATATTTGCACGAGTTCGGTCTAGTGGTTTGACAATGATGTGTGGTGCTGCCATAAAAATGTGGAACGCTTCGAGTGCAAGAAGTACTAAAACGAAGATTTCTTAGCGGTAGGGTTTGGTAGGGCAGATGTCACCACTGCTGTGACGAGCTGTGTTCCAGTTGTCAGCGTTCTTTTGCGTGTTCACGAAAGCAATGCAGCTTTTCTGATATGGACACATTGGGAGCTTTCATGGCATGCATTTATGGTAGCATGCGAATTGAAAGACGGGTGCAGAAAATGCAGGACATGGAGACACAGAAGCATGCGGCAGCAATCCCGACACAGGGGCACTCACAGGCAACTCGTGCACATTCCGACACGAGATGTTGCACGGGATGAAGACCGGCGAGCGCGAGGCTAGACCGTGCAGGAGTCGGGCGTGCAACTGAGGGGCGTGGCGAACCTGAGTGCCTGATTGAGAACCCTTTCTTGTCCCTCAGCATGGGGTTCAGAGTGGGCCAGTAGTGGAAGAACATTTCCACCGCTGGGTGCCGTGCCTTGGCCGTGCCATGGGCGATCACGCACAGCAAGTCCTGCGTCACAACTTGCTCAGTCACTCTCGCGATTGTTTGGAACACTGGCCACAAACAAAGGTAAGGCACCTCAGATAACCTAGGTTGTCTTTAAAAAAATTTTTGAATTTGTCGCGCACGAGCAGAGTTGCAGATGGTTGTCGCACACTGTAGTTGCTTTCTATCTTCCCTTGACCCGACTAATGCATTGGAAGCTAAGCATTGAGAGACGGCATAGGGGAAAGAAGTTACATTACACACGCGTTATGACCATGAGCACTTGTGTCCTTTTTTTCTTCTTCGAATGCCCACTTTACTCTTTGTGTGATTGTGAGCGCGGGTGGGCACATTGTAACCTCCCATGGCAGTCGCAGTAACTACGAAGCTCGTGATGCTTAGATCAGTCAATGGCTGTGAATTTGGGTGTATGGCATTATTTGAAGAAAGAAAAAACAATTGGTCACTGCATTTGAGAATTCATAATAAATTCCAGGCTACATGCAGTGCTATAATGTATGAACCACATGTTCTCAGGAGCTTCGACTACTTATCGGGAGCATTTTCCGACTATGCTGAAAAAATGTTGTACAACCCCTTTAAAGAGTTATTTAAATGACCGCACGCAGTAGTGTGATCGAACTTATTTAATATGGACCTATAACCTTGGATAGAGCAGGTGAGATAGAAGCATGCCTTATGTGTGTGTTTGACTTCCATTCCTCCAGCTATATCTGAAGTTACGGTACAAATTGTACCGAGACGGTACCGAGATTGCGTGATTTTGATAACCTGTAATCTTTAATTTACGGCCGCGGCGCCCTTTAGTAGAGCTTTGAAAGCAAGCAAAAGGAAAAGTACCACTTGCCTTGACAATGTCTCGTTTGAGGCTCATGAGACATTCCAGCAACTGCGTCTGGTATGCTGCCAAAGAACAAAGCCAGATAGAGCAAAATGGCATTGTGCAGGAAGGTGTGACAAACAACTAAATTTGCTTCTTAGGCTAAGTTTCTTCATAAAAAGAACAGAAGAGCTCCTTTAGTTGCTTTGGAAAAAATTATATAGTAATTCTACTTCCCACACACTTCCCACATGCCAAACAAATCAAAATTAATATTATTGTCTCTAAGAAAAGACCCAGAGAAAGCACAAATTCATGAATGACTCATAAAAATTATTTCTCATCACCGTTAACATTTAAATTTTAATGAGTGCCCCTAATTTGAGTTCATATCATCGACTGTCACCATCGCAGTATCAACACCTTAATTCTTATGTGTTTCTTATTGAAATTAGATCACATCTTGTCTTATTGACATTATAGCTTCCATTTTGTTCTTGCGGAGTGATAATTACAAGGCAAAGTTTTTCGTGGCCCCGCCTATGGGATGTGAACCACTGCAGTCAAACATAGAAAACAAGCAAGATAAAATTTGCAGCAATGCAGGTTATTCCAACGAGAACACATCTTTGCCATCTTGTGAGAAGGTTACATATGCAAGTTGGGTTTTCAACTTGCGAAACACTATATTTACTGGTAGAGTGTTCAAAGGTGTCCACGTGCACTTCAACACCTTTGGATAAAAAAAGGCCTATTAACACAAACAAGTGCAAAAAAAAAGTAGCAGGAGCACATGCACCTTTGCACCCATTTCTAAACCTATTTAATTGAACTGGTAAAGTACGATTTCTGCAGACTGCATAAAGGCTCGAAGTTCATGAAGAGAGATTCACGCTGTCAACACTCTCGCACCAAGCCTTAACGATACGCAAGTGTGTACTGACCCACATTCTCCGTGTACTGGAATACCATCATAATTACTGCAGATGTAGACATGTTGGCATAATTAAGGGCATCCACATCCACTGGGTTGGCTGCAAATAAAAAGAAAGACAACAGGGCGTATCAAAACCTCATCTTCTCGTAAATTGTGTACATTCTTCCGTGACTGCCACGGGCATGCCTAGCGTGGCCAAAATTAAGAAACGCGCGGTCAACAACCAAGAGTTGAGTGCTTGCTGACCCCAACACACAGGGGGCAAGTTGACCTTTATCATTTGAAGCACATACCACACACAGTTCAGAACTCTCAGCTGAAGCCTACTCGTCAGAACAAATCCCCTGCAATAGGCGATTTCAATTTCAAAGGGAAGTAACGGGCACCCACAAGAAACAACAGTAAGAAAATTCACTAGTGGTTTATCTCAATTTATACACAAACAAATTAATCTACAATATATAATATCAATCAAATCAATCAATCAGTCAATTTTTTTATGAACTTCGGGCTGAATGCTGCTCTAGGCAGCTTGACTGTATCCCCTCAAGACAATTACATTTGCACCACATGGCATTCAAAGCACAAGCATGCATATCAGATTATATGGCCGATGAGTACACATGAATAATAGCGTAACAATATTTCAGGAGGGATCGAACCAAGGAATAAACACAGCACACAGAGAGTTACAGAAGGATGCAGCCAACATTCGAAGAATTCGTGGTTTAACTCACTGATGGTGTAAGGTAGCAGATGATTGCAGAGCATGTCTACAATGTCCTTGTGCAAGGACGTCGGAAACAAGGCCATCGATGAGGCCACAATGTAAGGCAGCGTGTCCATATATTCGTGCTCCAAGAATGGCACTAGGCACGCCAGAGTGTTTAGGATCGTGTATCCGAGAGCTGTGGAAAATAAATAAACACGGCACATGCACATATAGAACGGGACTAAGTTTAGTTGGCTTATTACACACACAGAAAAGTGTCGATCTGAACTTAGAGAGAAGAAAGGGGTAGTTTGTTGTAATAGCGTAACCTGAGCTAAAAGAAGACTTTTCGATGCAAAGCTATGATCAAAGAACCCCTTCGGTTAAGACGGAACAGCTGCATGAGTCTTCCCTCGTATGTGCAGTGGCCACTACATATTTTATGACTGCATAAAATTTGCGGAGCGAAAAATTCAAATTAGCATAACATAGAAATGGAAACGTGTAGCAGGAAAGTGGAGCCAAAACCTGCATCATCCTTAAATGACTTGTCTGCTTTATGTTCTCCACGTACATTAGCAGGAAAAAGATGCTTGCTTTCTTTTTTACGAGTGGGTTTACACTTTGATATGTCTTATGCCTGAATCACCTGTAAACTTCAAAGAACAGATCAGATCATTAGCAGATCATTGAGCAGATCATTAAAAAAATATACGTCTGTTATAATGTGCTGGGCATTGTACTCCTGACATAACTGTCAAGTGTACTATACAGATGCATCAATAACGAAAAAAAAATTGCTTTTTGTCTAAAAGATTCCTGCCAAATTTTAAAAAATCGGCCATTTCACATACATGCAGAAGGTCGACTCTGCTGGCACATAAACAAAAAATTACGAACTCCAACTCAAACCTTCGAATCCAGAATCCGAAATCTGTGTTTCATCATTCTCAAAACTAAATCAACACAAGCACTTATCTTGCACTTTTAGTAAGCTAAAGCTCACCAATGAATACACAATCTACAGCCCACACAAACGTCGAAACAGCTGTGAACAATACAAAAACTAAGAGACATTATCATCAGCGCTTGCAACACACAACACCTCTGCCATTCCAGTCAACGAGCTGTCCAATAATGCCTGTGTTGATAGTCTGGCTGGATTTCTCACCATGAGCTCCCGACTGGATGACAGGAACCGCATCCACTAATTGCACGATGGCGTGATAGAGAGCCTTGTAGTCCAGACTTGGAAACAGTGTTGTTCTGGCATGGTCCTTCTCGTGACAACGGATCATGTCAAGAGGAATACTGGGTACATCTTTGAGGACACTGCGAAATGCATTTGCAAGAATACAGAACCTTAGTTGTTTTTCTTTTTTGCACATGCACACATTTA
>NW_027465511.1:22500-24694 GCF_043290135.1 Rhipicephalus microplus | reverse complement strand
GAAACCAAAGTATTTGGGTTCCGGGGGAAGTATGGTTGCAAAGCTGAAACTTAAAGGAATTGACGGAAGGGCACCACCAGGAGTGGAGCCTGCGGCTTAATTTGACTCAACACGGGAAAACTTACCCGGCCCGGACACTGGGAGGATTGACAGATTGAGAGCTCTTTCTTGATTCGGTGGATGGTGGTGCATGGCCGTTCTTAGTTGGTGGAGCGATTTGTCTGGTTAATTCCGATAACGAACGAGACTCTAGCCTATTAAATAGGTGCGGGGTTCCCAGCACCTTACAACCTTCTTAGAGGGACAAGCGGCTCCTAGCCGCACGAAACAGAGCAATAACAGGTCTGTGATGCCCTTAGATGTCCGGGGCCGCACGCGCGCTACACTGAAGGAAGCAGCGTGTCTTTATCCCTGTCTGAAAAGACTGGGTAACCCGTGGAACTTCTTTCGTGATTGGGATAGGGGCTTGCAATTGTTCCCCTTGAACGAGGAATTCCCAGTAAGCGCGAGTCATAAGCTCGCGTTGATTACGTCCCTGCCCTTTGTACACACCGCCCGTCGCTACTACCGATTGAATGATTTAGTGAGGTCTTCGGACCGATGTCCGGCGCGGCCTTTCGGTTGCGCCGGTCTGTTGGAAAGATGACCAAACTTGATCATTTAGAGGAAGTAAAAGTCGTAACAAGGTTTCCGTAGGTGAACCTGCGGAAGGATCATTAACGGATTGTGAAGGGTGAGCGCCTCAGCTGCGTCTGCGCCCGACACTTTCTGCCGCTGACCCCGTTTGGACGCGGGGTCGGCTTTTCCCCACGGGGCTGCCTGAATGTGGAGCGGCACCCCGTGACAAATTGTTGCGCCCAGCGGACGCCAACACCGCGACCTTGGACGGTCGGCCAGGTGGCGGACGCGGGTACAAACGGCGCAACGCACTCATAGGTCGGCTTTCGACCCGCCACTGCACCGTGGCTCGAAGCGCTCGAAATGCGCGACCCGACCGCTGCGGGACCGCCTAGTACTGTAAACAGGAGCGGCGGAGCGCGAACGGCGAGTCGTGGTTACGTCGGTAGAAGGCGAGGCTGCGCGTTCCCGAAACGCCAGCCGAGTGCCCTCCCGACCGTTCGAGCGTGCAAGAACGAGACCCGACAATCGCGCGGCGACTGCCAAGTACGAGAGGAACGGCACAAGCGTCGGCGGTCGGTCAAGGAACTGGCGATGTGACGGGTCCGCTGTGCACCAGTGCATACCGTCCCGCCGTCCGCGGCAAGCGCCTCCGCGTCCTCGGGTGACGGAGGCTGCCGGTCGGTTCTTGCAGGCGAGGGATCTCGCTGGCACCGGTTCGCGTTGACGCGCGGCCGGTCATGGCACGGCGATGCGACGGCCGAGGTGCGCAGTACTCGATGGAGGAACCGCACGCTCCGATGACCGTCCCGCCCTCCGCGGCGTATGCGTACCGACCGTAATGGTTGCAGCAGCGCCGGCCGGCTTTTGAATTCGCCACACGAAACACGGTGCGAGATCGCGGTTAGGGGAGCGTCGACGTTGCCAGGCGTTTTGCTTGCTGCCGAGGGAAAGGCGGCACGGCCACGTCGCGCTCGTCGCGATTAGCGGGTCTGCGCGCTTTGGGAAGGTGCCGCAACGACTTGCCGAAAGAGGAAGCACGGAAGAACGAGGGACTTGGACGTCCCGACAATTGAACGCACTTGCGGCCAGGCCCTTGCTGGCTTCGTTCTTCCGCCTCGAGTAGGCTCGTACGCGGCTCCGGCGCCGAAAGTGGTCCTTGGCACCGACTTCGGTGGACGTGGGAAGTGCCGCGCAAGTACGGCGCGCCTGGCTCCACCTGTTGGCTAAAGTAGGCAGCCGGATCGGCATTTTGGTGTGCGGTGGCAAACCGTGGATGCGAAAAAAGCTTGTGCGATTTCGTGGAACAAAAAGCGGGGGTCCCCCTTTTTATGCGGAGGAGACCGACCCGCCTGCCGTGGTGAACCGCGACGCCACGGTAAAAACGGGAGAGGCTTGTCGATGGGACCGTGCATCCCGCGCTCCACGGAGGCCGGGAGGCGGCCGCCCGAGGAAATGTGTAGCCGTCGAGGCCCGCATCTGCGTGCACTCTTATCCAAATGGGTGTACCGCAGGCATTTTCTGGTTAGGCGGGCCAATGAGAGCGAGCACACAACGATACCTACGGGTCCGGCTT
>NW_027465511.1:0-15000 GCF_043290135.1 Rhipicephalus microplus | reverse complement strand
GCCCCGGCAGACGCGGTTTTTGCGCCGCCCCGGCTGACGCGGTTTTTGCCGCCCCGGCTGACGCAGTTCGGACTTAGCACTTTTCGGCTGTGCCTGGCTGGCGGCCCACTCACTCGATCGCCATGTCTGTTTGCCACAGTTTTCCCGGTGGTGCCGCACCCGGGCTCGCCCCGGCTGACGCAGTTTTCGCGCCGCCCCGGCTGACGCGGTTTCGTGCCGCCCCGGCAGACGCGGTTTTCGCGCCGCCCCGGCTGACGCGGTTTTTGCGTCGCCCCGGCTGACACGGTTCGGACTTTGCACTTTTCGGCTGTGCCTGGCTGGCGGCCCACTCACTCGATCGCCATGTCTGTTTGCCACAGTTTTCCCGGTGGTGCCGCACCCGGGCTCGCCCCGGCTGACGCAGTTTTCGCGCCGCCCCGGCTGACGCGGTTTCGTGCCGCCCCGGCAGACGCGGTTTTCGCGCCGCCCCGGCTGACGCGGTTTCGTGCCGCCCCGGCAGACGCAGTTCGGACTTAGCACTTTTCGGCTGTGCCTGGCTGGCGGCCCACTCACTCGATCGCCATGTCTGTTTGCCACAGTTTTCCCGGTGGTGCCGCACCCGGGCTCGCCCCGGCTGACGCAGTTTTCGCGCCGCCCCGGCTGACGCGGTTTCGTGCCGCCCCGGCAGACGCGGTTTTCGCGCCGCCCCGGCTGACGCGGTTTCGTGCCGCCCCGGCAGACGCAGTTCGGACTTAGCACTTTTCGGCTGTGCCTGGCTGGCGGCCCACTCACTCAATCGCCATGTCTGTTTGCCACAGTTTTCCCGGTGGTGCCGCACCCGGGCTCGCCCCGGCTGACGCAGTTTTCGCGCCGCCCCGGCTGACGCGGTTTCGTGCCGCCCCGGCAGACGCGGTTTTCGCGCCGCCCCGGCTGACGCGGTTTCGTGCCGCCCCGGCAGACGCAGTTCGGACTTAGCACTTTTCGGCTGTGCCTGGCTGGCGGCCCACTCACTCGATCGCCATGTCTGTTTGCCACAGTTTTCCCGGTGGTGCCGCACCCGGGCTCGCCCCGGCAGACGCGTTTTTTTTTTTTCTTTCGCCCCGGCTGACGCAGTTTTCGCGCCGCCCCGGCTGACGCGGTTTCGTGCCGCCCCGGCAGACGCGGTTTTTTGCGCCGCCCCGGCTGACGCGGTTTTTGCCGCCCCGGCTGACGCAGTTCGGACTTAGCACTTTTCGGCTGTGCCTGGCTGGCGGCCCACTCACTCGATCGCCATGTCTGTTTGCCACAGTTTTCCCGGTGGTGCCGCACCCGGGCTCGCCCCGGCTGACGCAGTTTTCGCGCCGCCCCGGCTGACGCGGTTTCGTGCCGCCCCGGCAGACGCGGTTTTCGCGCCGCCCCGGCTGACGCGGTTTCGTGCCGCCCCGGCAGACGCAGTTCGGACTTAGCACTTTTCGGCTGTGCCTGGCTGGCGGCCCACTCACTCGATCGCCATGTCTGTTTGCCACAGTTTTCCCGGTGGTGCCGCACCCGGGCTCGCCCCGGCTGACGCAGTTTTCGCGCCGCCCCGGCTGACGCGGTTTCGTGCCGCCCCGGCAGACGCGGTTTTCGCGCCGCCCCGGCTGACGCGGTTTCGTGCCGCCCCGGCAGACGCAGTTCGGACTTAGCACTTTTCGGCTGTGCCTGGCTGGCGGCCCACTCACTCGATCGCCATGTCTGTTTGCCACAGTTTTCCCGGTGGTGCCGCACCCGGGCTCGCCCCGGCTGACGCAGTTTTCGCGCCGCCCCGGCTGACGCGGTTTCGTGCCGCCCCGGCAGACGCGGTTTTCGCGCCGCCCCGGCTGACGCGGTTTCGTGCCGCCCCGGCAGACGCAGTTCGGACTTAGCACTTTTCGGCTGTGCCTGGCTGGCGGCCCACTCACTCGATCGCCATGTCTGTTTGCCACAGTTTTCCCGGTGGTGCCGCACCCGGGCTCGCCCCGGCAGACGCGTTTTTTTTTTTCTTTCGCCCCGGCTGACGCAGTTTTCGCGCCGCCCCGGCTGACGCGGTTTCGTGCCGCCCCGGCAGACGCGGTTTTTTTGCACCGCCCCGGCTGACGCGGTTTTTGCCGCCCCGGCTGACGCAGTTCGGACTTGGCACTTTTTGGCTGAGCCTGGCTGGTGGCCCACTCACTCGATCGCCATGTCTGTTAGCCACAGTTTTCCCGGTGGTGCCGCACCCGGGCTCGCCCCGGCTGACGCAGTTTTCGCGCCGCCCCGGCAGACGCGGTTTTCGCGCCGCCCCGGCTGACGCGGTTTTTGCCGCCCCGGCTGACGCAGTTCGGACTTGGCACTTTTTGGGCTGAGCCTGGCTGGCGGCCCACTCACTCGATCGCCATGTCTGTTTGCCACAGTCTTCCCGGTGGTGCCGCACCCGGGCTCGCCCCGGCAGACGCGTTTTTTTTTTCTTTCGCCCCGGCAGACGTGGTTCCCCCCCCCCCTTTTCGCTCGCCCCGGCTGACGAGGTTTTCGCGCCGCCCCGGCTGACGCAGTTTTCGCGCCGCCCCGGCTGACGCGGTTTCGTGCCGCCCCGGCTGACGCGGTTTTCGCGCCGCCCCGGCTGACGCGGTTTTTGCGTCGCCCCGGCTGACACGGTTCGGACTTTGCACTTTTCGGCTGTGCCTGGCTGGCGGCCCACTCACTCGATCGCCATGTCTGTTTGCCACAGTTTTCCCGGTGGTGCCGCACCCGGGCTCGCCCCGGCTGACGCAGTTTTCGCGCCGCCCCGGCTGACGCGGTTTCGTGCCGCCCCGGCAGACGCGGTTTTCGCGCCGCCCCGGCTGACGCGGTTTCGTGCCGCCCCGGCAGACGCAGTTCGGACTTAGCACTTTTCGGCTGTGCCTGGCTGGCGGCCCACTCACTCGATCGCCATGTCTGTTTGCCACAGTTTTCCCGGTGGTGCCGCACCCGGGCTCGCCCCGGCTGACGCAGTTTTCGCGCCGCCCCGGCTGACGCGGTTTCGTGCCGCCCCGGCAGACGCGGTTTTCGCGCCGCCCCGGCTGACGCGGTTTCGTGCCGCCCCGGCAGACGCAGTTCGGACTTAGCACTTTTCGGCTGTGCCTGGCTGGCGGCCCACTCACTCGATCGCCATGTCTGTTTGCCACAGTTTTCCCGGTGGTGCCGCACCCGGGCTCGCCCCGGCAGACGCGTTTTTTTTTTTTCTTTCGCCCCGGCTGACGCAGTTTTCGCGCCGCCCCGGCTGACGCGGTTTCGTGCCGCCCCGGCAGACGCGGTTTTTTGCGCCGCCCCGGCTGACGCGGTTTTTGCCGCCCCGGCTGACGCAGTTCGGACTTAGCACTTTTCGGCTGTGCCTGGCTGGCGGCCCACTCACTCGATCGCCATGTCTGTTTGCCACAGTTTTCCCGGTGGTGCCGCACCCGGGCTCGCCCCGGCTGACGCAGTTTTCGCGCCGCCCCGGCTGACGCGGTTTCGTGCCGCCCCGGCAGACGCGGTTTTCGCGCCGCCCCGGCTGACGCGGTTTCGTGCCGCCCCGGCAGACGCAGTTCGGACTTAGCACTTTTCGGCTGTGCCTGGCTGGCGGCCCACTCACTCGATCGCCATGTCTGTTTGCCACAGTTTTCCCGGTGGTGCCGCACCCGGGCTCGCCCCGGCTGACGCAGTTTTCGCGCCGCCCCGGCTGACGCGGTTTCGTGCCGCCCCGGCAGACGCGGTTTTCGCGCCGCCCCGGCTGACGCGGTTTCGTGCCGCCCCGGCAGACGCAGTTCGGACTTAGCACTTTTCGGCTGTGCCTGGCTGGCGGCCCACTCACTCGATCGCCATGTCTGTTTGCCACAGTTTTCCCGGTGGTGCCGCACCCGGGCTCGCCCCGGCAGACGCAGTTTTCGCGCCGCCCCGGCAGACGCGGTTTTCGCGCCGCCCCGGCTGACGCGGTTTTTGCCGCCCCGGCTGACGCAGTTCGGACTTGGCACTTTTTGGGCTGAGCCTGGCTGGCGGCCCACTCACTCGATCGCCATGTCTGTTTGCCACAGTCTTCCCGGTGGTGCCGCACCCGGGCTCGCCCCGGCAGACGCGTTTTTTTTTCTTTCGCCCCGGCAGACGTGGTTCCCCCCCCCCCTTTTCGCTCGCCCCGGCTGACGAGGTTTTCGCGCCGCCCCGGCTGACGCAGTTTTCGCGCCGCCCCGGCTGACGCGGTTTCGTGCCGCCCCGGCTGACGCGGTTTTCGCGCCGCCCCGGCTGACGCGGTTTTTGCGTCGCCCCGGCTGACACGGTTCGGACTTTGCACTTTTCGGCTGTGCCTGGCTGGCGGCCCACTCACTCGATCGCCATGTCTGTTTGCCACAGTTTTCCCGGTGGTGCCGCACCCGGGCTTGCCCCGGCAGACGCGTTTTTTTTTTTTCTTTTCGCCCCGGCTGACGCAGTTTTCGCCCCGCCCCGGCTGACGCGGTTTCGTGCCGCCCCGGCAGACGCGGTTTTTTGCGCCGCCCCGGCTGACGCGGTTTTTGCCGCCCCGGCTGACGCAGTTCGGACTTTGCACTTTTTGGCTGAGCCTGGCTGGCGGCCCACTCACTCGATCGCCATGTCTGTTTGCCACAGTTTTCCCGGTGGTGCCGCACCCGGGCTCGCCCCGGCAGACGCGTTTTTTTTTTTCCTTCGCCCCGGCAGACGTGGTTCCCCCCCCCCCTCCGTCTTTCTTTTTGTTTTTTTTTTCGCCGCGGCTGAAGTGGATTTTTCGGTGCCTCGACGCCCCGGTAGTCGCGGTTTTTCCGTTTCCGCACGGCCCCGGCTGACGCTGCTCGGTCACAGTCGCCTTTTGTGAGGATTGCAGACTTCTTGAGCGCGGGTGTTTTTTTTTTGTTGTTGTTGTTGTTTTATTACGCATTCGCTCCAGCAGACGCTGTTTAGACTTTTTGTTTCCTCTTTTATCCTGCGACGAGGTGACGAGGTTTATTCGGTGCCCCGCCGCCCCGGCTGAAGTGATTTTTCCTGTCCCGTGCCGCCCCGGCTGACGCGGTTGGGACTTCGCGTTTGTTCGGCCGCCACGGGTTTTGGCGCACTCGCTCGGTTGCTTGTTGTTGCCACTTGTTGCGAACCCAGGTTTCTTGAGCGAGCGCGGGCGTTTTTTCTTCCTTTCTTTCTTTGTTCTATGTGTTAGCGAATCGGCCTTTAATATCACACGAGGACTCACAACCAACAATTTTCAGTTTGAAGTGTAAAAAATCTGCAGGTGTTGACGTAACTGACTTGCCCCGTACCCTTGAGTACATCCATGAAGTTCTCGTAGTACTACTAAATCGCATTATTCCAAGTGGAGAAATTCCCATAAACTTGCAAACCTCTACACGAAAATCGGTGCGCGTGATAAAGTTGAAAATTATCGTCCGATATCAAATGTGCCTTCTATAACACAAATTCTAGGAAAAAAAAAAAAAAACACTTGTTCGCCGTTCTCTGCGCCGTGACTGGCAGCACTCCGGCGAAGCGAAACGGGGTCGATTCGAGCACGATATCGGCGTCTTTCGACGTGCTCGCCGGCGACCGTCGCACGAGTACGTCGCACGAGCGCGTCTGCCGGGGCGCCGTTTGCGAAGCCGACGCAAAAGTGGGAACCGCCGCTCGGATGATCGCCGCTTTCGGCAGAGTGAGTGTTGGCACTCCGGGGAAGCGAAACAGCGTGAATGCGCCCACGAAATCGGCGTATTTTGAAGTGCCCGCCGGCGACCGTCGCACGAGTACGGTAAACCGCGTCAGCCGGGGCGTAGTTCGGGACGCCGACGAAAAAGTGGGAAGCGCAACTCGGATCTTCGCCGTTTTTGCAGGAGTGAGTGGCGGCCCTCCTGCGAGACCAAGAAGCATCGATTCGTGCACGAATTCGGCGCCTTTCGACGTGATCGCCGGCGACCGTCGCTCGAGTAGGGCAAACCGCGTCTGCCGGGGCGGGCTTCGGGACGCCGATGCGAAAGTGGGAAACGCTGCTCGGATGTTCGCCGTTTTTGGCCGAGTGAGTGCTGGCACTCGGGCGAAGCCAAACGGGGCCGATTACGGCACGATATCGGCGTCTTTCGACGTGCCCGGCGGCGACCGTCGCACGAGTACGGTAAACCGCGTCAGCCCGGGCGGAGTTCGGGACGCCGATGCGAAAGTGGAGAACGCCGCTCGGATCTTCGCCGTTTTTGGAGGAGTGAGTGGCGGCACTCCGGAGAAGCCAAGGAGCGCCAATTAGCGCACGATATCGGCGTCTTTCGACGCGCTCGCCGGCGACCGTCGAACGAGTAGGGCAAACCGCGTCTGCCGGGGCGGGGTTTACGACGCCGACGCAAAAGTGGGAACCGCCGCTCGGATGTTGGCCGTTTTTGGCAGAGTGAGTGCTGGCACACCGGCGACGCGAAAGAGCGCGAAAGCGCCCACGAAAGTGGCGTATTTGGACGTGCTTGACGGCGACCGCTGCAGGAGTACGAAAAACCACGTCAGCCGGGGCGAGCGACCCACGGCGGTCTGGGTGCTTATCGCTGCTATTATAGGGGCACCCCGGCAGACGCAGAAAAAAAAAATTTTTTTTCGACCTTCTTTTTTGCTGGTCGAGCTCGGGTAACCCAGGTCGCAATGGGAGCCGCGCACGAAAGCGGCGTCGCGAGACGCGTTCGCGGTCGCTAGTCGCACGAGCTCGGCAACCGCGTCAGCCGGCGCGGAGTTCGGGATGCCGACGGCTAAGTGGGTACCGCTGCTCGGATGTTCGCCGTTTTTGGCCGAGTGAGTGCTGGCACTCCGGCGAAGCGAAACGGGGCCGATTCGGGCACGATATCGGCGTATTTCGACGTGCTCGCCGGCGACCGTCGCACGAGTACGGCAAAGCGCGTCTGCCGGGGCGAGGTTTGCGATGCCGACGAAAAAGTGGGAAGCGCCGCTCGGATCTTCGCCGTTTTTGCAGGAGTGAGTGGCGGCCCTCCTGCGAGACCAAGAAGCATCGACTCGCGCACGATATCGGTGTCTTTCGACGTGCCCGCCGGCCACCGCCGCACGAGTACGGCAAACCGCGTATGCCGGGGCGGGGTTGGCGACGCCGACGCAAAAGTGGGAACCGCCACTAGGATGTTCGCCGTTTTTGGCAGAGTGAGTGCTGGCACACCGGCGACGCGAAAGAGCGCGAAAGCGCCCACGAAAGTGGCGTATTTGGACGTGCTTGACGGCGACCGCTGCAGGAGTACGAAAAACCACGTCAGCCGGGGCGAGCGACCCACGGCGGTCTGGGTGCTTATCGCTGCTATTATAGGGGCACCCCGGCAGACGCAGAAAAAAAAAATTTTTTTTCGACCTTCTTTTTTGCTGGTCGAGCTCGGGTAACCCAGGTCGCAATGGGAGCCGCGCACGAAAGCGGCGTCGCGAGACGCGTTCGCGGTCGCTAGTCGCACGAGCTCGGCAACCGCGTCAGCCGGCGCGGAGTTCGGGATGCCGACGGCTAAGTGGGTACCGCTGCTCGGATGTTCGCCGTTTTTGGCCGAGTGAGTGCTGGCACTCCGGCGAAGCGAAACGGGGCCGATTCGGGCACGATATCGGCGTATTTCGACGTGCTCGCCGGCGACCGTCGCACGAGTACGGCAAAGCGCGTCTGCCGGGGCGAGGTTTGCGATGCCGACGAAAAAGTGGGAAGCGCCGCTCGGATCTTCGCCGTTTTTGCAGGAGTGAGTGGCGGCCCTCCTGCGAGACCAAGAAGCATCGACTCGCGCACGATATCGGTGTCTTTCGACGTGCCCGCCGGCCACCGCCGCACGAGTACGGCAAACCGCGTATGCCGGGGCGGGGTTGGCGACGCCGACGCAAAAGTGGGAACCGCCACTAGGATGTTCGCCGTTTTTGGCAGAGTGAGTGCTGGCACTCCGGCGAAGCGAAAGAGCGCGAATGCGCCCACGAAAGTGGCGTGTTTGGACGTGCTTGACGACGACCACCGCAGGAAAACGAAAAACCACGTCAGCCGGGGCGAGCGACCCATGGCGGTCTGGGTGCTTATCGCTGCTATTATAGGGGCACCCCGGCAGACGCAAAAAAAAAAAAAATTTTTTTTCGACATTCTTTCTTGCTCGTCGACCTCGGGTGACCCAGGTCGCAGTGGGAGCCGCGCACGAAAGCGGCGTCGCGAGACGGCTTCGCGGTCGCTAGTCGCACGAGCTCGGCAACCGCGTCTGCCGGGGCGGAGTTCGGGACGCCGACGGCTAAGTGGGAACCGCCGCTCGGATGTTCGCCGTTTGTGGCCGAGTGAGTGCTGGCACTCCGGCGAAGCCAAACGGGGCCGATTCCGGCACGATATCGGCGTCTTTCTACGTGCTCGCCGGCGACCGTCGCACGAGTACGGCAAAGTGCGTCTGCCGGGGCGGGGTTTGCGACGCGTACGCAATAGTGAGAACCGTCGCTCGGATGTTCGTCGTCTTTCGCCGAGCCAGTGCTGGCACTCCGGCGAAGCCGAACGGAGCCGATTCGGGCACGATATCGGCGTCTTTCCACGTGCTCGCCGGCGACCGTCGCACGAGTACGGTAAACCGCGTCAGCCGGGGCGGAGTTCGGGACGCCGATGCGAAAGTGGGAAGCGCCGCTCGGATCTTCGCCGTTTTTGGAGGAGTCAGTGGCGGCACTCCGGTGAAGCCAAGGTGCGCCAATTCGCGCACGATATCGGCGTCTTTCGACGTGCCCGCCGGCCACCGTCGCACGAGTACGGCAAACCTCGTCTGCCGGGGCGGGGTTTGCGACGCCGACGCAAAAGTGGGAACCGCCGCTCGGATGTTCGCCGTTTTTGGCAGAGTGAGTGCTGGCACTCCGGCGAAGCGAAAGAGCGTGAATGCGCCCACGAAAGTAGCGTATTTGGACGTGCTTGACGGCGACCGCCGCAGGAGTACGAAAAACCACGTCAGCCGGGGCGAGCGACCCACGGCGGTCTGGGTGCTTATCGCTGCTATTATAGGGGCACCCCGGCAGACGCAGAAAGAAAAAAAAAAAAAAAATGGGGACATGGCGTGCGTCACCGTGCGGCTTCGCAGCGTTGCCGAAGTCGCCGAGCCCTTCGACTGAGCCGAACGGCGGACAGGGAACGTTGGTCGGCCGTTCTAACCTGTCGGTGCCACGCCGAGACGTCGTTAAGGAAAACCGCGTCGTGGGCCTCTACGACGCCGTCGAGTCGTTGTACGTTTGGTGTCCAGCGTGTCGGCGGCGAGTAGCGGACACGTCGTTCACGACTTCGGTCTTTCGCAGTCGACGCGAACTTGCGGAGAGTCGTGGTGCCTCACGTTTTCGGCAGAAACCGCGGCGGAATTTTCCCGTGCGTGCGCGCACGACCTCGGTGCTGTGCCGTCAGCGTAGTGTTGCACAAACTCGTGGCCTACCCAAGGTGCGGTACGTTTGCGGCCGTATCCTCGGTGGGAATTTCGTGAGTAGGGTCGCAAATTCTACGACCTCGGCGGGTTTGAGAGCGACGTAGACTTGTGGCACGCTCAACGTGCCACACGTTTCGGGGCACACCCGCGGTGAAATTTTCTCGAGTACGCTCGTATTAGTGCCCAAGGAGGTCTGGGTACTTATCGCTGCTATTATGTGGGGGTTCTCGTGAGCGGCGTACGCGAAAGCGACCGGGTGTCTGATATGCGGCGGGCTTCGGCCTCGTCAAGCGTGTCCTCGGGTCTGCTCCAGGGGAATCCACGGCAGTCGTCTGCAGCCTCATCCGCTTGATGCGTTAGGGGCTGGTTGTCGGACGGTGCCGTTTTACCACGATATCGAGGTGTGTTCCGTGTCGTCCTCGGGCGATTCAGATGCGAAAGCGCCGAAGACGCGGGCGTGACCCGTCGTCTGGCGGCTTTGCAGTCTCGGCTCCGTTGCTAGTTCCGGCCGGTCCACCGACAGTGCAGCGGGCTTGGGCAACCCGCACGGCGCGACCGAGTCGATGCAACGAAAAAGAGCGAGCATGAACGTGCTTCTTGCCGCACGGCTCCCACTCGTCTTTCGGGAAGGTTGTGCCGTAGCGAGCTCGAACGCCGTCATCTCGGAGTGCAAAATAAGCGTGTTGGGGCGCCTGAAGGTGGCCTCCGCCGCACACAGACTGCGTCCGGCCCGCCGAAGGCGAGGACGGACGCGCAGTCGAACGATTACCTGGTTGATCCTGCCAGTAATCATATGCTTGTCTCAAAGATTAAGCCATGCATGTCTAAGTACATGCCGAAATAAGGCGAAACCGCGAATGGCTCATTAAATCAGTTATGGTTCCTTAGATCGTTTCTTCCTACTTGGATAACTGTGGCAATTCTAGAGCTAATACATGCAGTGAGCCTGGAGCCCTTTGGGTAACGGGTGCTTTTATTAGACCAAGATCGATCGGGTTTCGGCCCGTATTGTGTGGTGACTCTGGATAACTTTGTGCTGATCGCATGGCCACGAGCCGGCGACGTTTCTTTCAAGTGTCTGCCTTATCAACTTTCGATGGTAGGTTACTTGCTTACCATGGTTGTTACGGGTAACGGAGAATCAGGGTTCGATTCCGGAGAGGGAGCCTGAGAAACGGCTACCACATCCAAGGAAGGCAGCAGGCGCGCAAATTACCCACTCCCGGCACGGGGAGGTAGTGACGAAAAATAACAATACGGGACTCTTTTGAGGCCCCGTAATTGAAATGAGTACACTCTAAATCCTTTAACGAGGATCAATTGGAGGGCAAGTCTGGTGCCAGCAGCCGCGGTAATTCCAGCTCCAATAGCGTATACTAAAGCTGCTGCGGTTAAAAAGCTCGTAGTTGGATCTCAGTTCCAGACGAGTAGTGCATCTACCCGATGCGACGGCTCGGACTGAACATCATGCCGGTTCTTTCTTGGTGCACTTCATTGTGTGCCTCGAGATGGCCGGTGCTTTTACTTTGAAAAAATTAGAGTGCTCAACGCAGGCGAGTCGCCTGAATAAACTTGCATGGAATAATAGAACAAGACCTCGTTTCTGTTCTGTTGGTTTTTGGAATACGAGGTAATGATTAAGAGGGACGGACGGGGGCATTCGTATTGCGGCGCTAGAGGTGAAATTCTTGGACCGTCGCAAGACGAACTACTGCGAAAGCATTTGCCAAGAATGTTTTCATTGATCAAGAACGAAAGTCAGAGGTTCGAAGGCGATCAGATACCGCCCTAGTTCTGACCATAAACGATGCCAACCAGCGATCCGCCTGAGTTACTCAAATGACTCGGCGGGCAGCTTCCGGGAAACCAAAGTATTTGGGTTCCGGGGGAAGTATGGTTGCAAAGCTGAAACTTAAAGGAATTGACGGAAGGGCACCACCAGGAGTGGAGCCTGCGGCTTAATTTGACTCAACACGGGAAAACTTACCCGGCCCGGACACTGGGAGGATTGACAGATTGAGAGCTCTTTCTTGATTCGGTGGATGGTGGTGCATGGCCGTTCTTAGTTGGTGGAGCGATTTGTCTGGTTAATTCCGATAACGAACGAGACTCTAGCCTATTAAATAGGTGCGGGGTTCCCAGCACCTTACAACCTTCTTAGAGGGACAAGCGGCTCCTAGCCGCACGAAACAGAGCAATAACAGGTCTGTGATGCCCTTAGATGTCCGGGGCCGCACGCGCGCTACACTGAAGGAAGCAGCGTGTCTTTATCCCTGTCTGAAAAGACTGGGTAACCCGTGGAACTTCTTTCGTGATTGGGATAGGGGCTTGCAATTGTTCCCCTTGAACGAGGAATTCCCAGTAAGCGCGAGTCATAAGCTCGCGTTGATTACGTCCCTGCCCTTTGTACACACCGCCCGTCGCTACTACCGATTGAATGATTTAGTGAGGTCTTCGGACCGATGTCCGGCGCGGCCTTTCGGTTGCGCCGGTCTGTTGGAAAGATGACCAAACTTGATCATTTAGAGGAAGTAAAAGTCGTAACAAGGTTTCCGTAGGTGAACCTGCGGAAGGATCATTAACGGATTGTGAAGGGTGAGCGCCTCAGCTGCGTCTGCGCCCGACACTTTCTGCCGCTGACCCCGTTTGGACGCGGGGTCGGCTTTTCCCCACGGGGCTGCCTGAATGTGGAGCGGCACCCCGTGACAAATTGTTGCGCCCAGCGGACGCCAACACCGCGACCTTGGACGGTCGGCCAGGTGGCGGACGCGGGTACAAACGGCGCAACGCACTCATAGGTCGGCTTTCGACCCGCCACTGCACCGTGGCTCGAAGCGCTCGAAATGCGCGACCCGACCGCTGCGGGACCGCCTAGTACTGTAAACAGGAGCGGCGGAGCGCGAACGGCGAGTCGTGGTTACGTCGGTAGAAGGCGAGGCTGCGCGTTCCCGAAACGCCAGCCGAGTGCCCTCCCGACCGTTCGAGCGTGCAAGAACGAGACCCGACAATCGCGCGGCGACTGCCAAGTACGAGAGGAACGGCACAAGCGTCGGCGGTCGGTCAAGGAACTGGCGATGTGACGGGTCCGCTGTGCACCAGTGCATACCGTCCCGCCGTCCGCGGCAAGCGCCTCCGCGTCCTCGGGTGACGGAGGCTGCCGGTCGGTTCTTGCAGGCGAGGGATCTCGCTGGCACCGGTTCGCGTTGACGCGCGGCCGGTCATGGCACGGCGATGCGACGGCCGAGGTGCGCAGTACTCGATGGAGGAACCGCACGCTCCGATGACCGTCCCGCCCTCCGCGGCGTATGCGTACCGACCGTAATGGTTGCAGCAGCGCCGGCCGGCTTTTGAATTCGCCACACGAAACACGGTGCGAGATCGCGGTTAGGGGAGCGTCGACGTTGCCAGGCGTTTTGCTTGCTGCCGAGGGAAAGGCGGCACGGCCACGTCGCGCTCGTCGCGATTAGCGGGTCTGCGCGCTTTGGGAAGGTGCCGCAACGACTTGCCGAAAGAGGAAGCACGGAAGAACGAGGGACTTGGACGTCCCGACAATTGAACGCACTTGCGGCCAGGCCCTTGCTGGCTTCGTTCTTCCGCCTCGAGTAGGCTCGTACGCGGCTCCGGCGCCGAAAGTGGTCCTTGGCACCGACTTCGGTGGACGTGGGAAGTGCCGCGCAAGTACGGCGCGCCTGGCTCCACCTGTTGGCTAAAGTAGGCAGCCGGATCGGCATTTTGGTGTGCGGTGGCAAACCGTGGATGCGAAAAAAGCTTGTGCGATTTCGTGGAACAAAAAGCGGGGGTCCCCCTTTTTATATGCGGAGGAGACCGACCCGCCTGCCGTGGTGAACCGCGACGCCACGGTAAAAACGGGAGAGGCTTGTCGATGGGACCGTGCATCCCGCGCTCCACGGAGGCCGGGAGGCGGCCGCCCGAGGAAATGTGTAGCCGTCGAGGCCCGCATCTGCGTGCACTCTTATCCAAATGGGTGTACCGCAGGCATTTTCTGGTTAGGCGGGCCAATGAGAGCGAGCACACAACGATACCTACGGGTCCGGCTTGGAGAACCGGCTTCGACGCCTCCCGAGTATTTATAGAGGGGTGGACCACGAAAGCACTCGCAAGTAGCGAAAGCGAAACGCCGTCCGAAACACACCGTTTGCTCGATTTGCGGCAGCCGAAAAAGGCGCGGCAGAGTTTTGGAGTCCAAGCGTGCGCTGAAAAGCGCCCTTCTTGGCCACTGTTTGGCCGAGTGCCAGAAACGTTTGGTTTTGACTGTACGGAATTGAACAAACACTTTTTCACGACTCTAAGCGGTGGATCACTCGGTTCTCGGGTCGATGAAGAACGCAGCCAGCTGCGAGACTTGGTGTGAATTGCAGGACACACTGAGCACTGATTCTTTGAACGCACATTGCGGCCTTGGGTCTTCCCTTGGCTTCGTCTGTCTGAGGGTCGGATCACATATCAAGAGAGCCTTCGGCGCACAAGGGAACGTGAGCCGTCGACTCGTTTTGACCGCGTCGGCAACACGGACAGCACGCTGAACACCTCACAGCGAGCGCCAACAGCGGCCACTCAAGGGCGAGACGGTGGCGACCGTCGTGCCAGAGCCCAACCGAAACGGGGGCGACCGACTGCATTGAGGATGTGGCACCTCGTTGAGACCGCCGCAGGACTTCGAGTCGGAAGGAAGCCTGCAGGGAAAGTGCGGTCGAGGTTGCGTACTCCTCTCTGCGACCGGGCGCGCAAGAGCTGCGAGAGCCACGGACGCGCAACTTTAACGCACGGTAAACACGAGGAGCGAAAGCCGGCCAGCAAAGCTTCTCCAGCCGTGCGCAAAGTGCGCGAGATCGCAGCCTTGCGTTGCGCTTGTTGCCCTCGAAGTAAGCAGGGTGTCCCGTAGACCGGGCGCTCGAACACGCTGCGGGGCCGTGCCTCCTCCAGGCTTTGCCGCGCGAACAGGGAACGTTCGCGCGCAAAGCGCAGGGAGGTGAGGAGGCTGCGCCCGACGTTTGCGGTTCGCTGCGTACGCGGTTGATGCGGAGAGCACGGCGCGACGACTTGCCGCGAAGCGGAAAAAGTCTCCCGCACGAGTTGGCGAAACGTTGGCGAAGCTTAAGGCGTTCTCGTCGTAGTCCGCCGTCGGTCTAAGTGCTTCGCAGTTCCCGTCCCGTTCAAAAAACTGGGCCACTCCAGTTGGGGCGGGGGCGACGCTACACGAGACGATGCCTCTCGCCAGGCTGCGTGGCTGCCCTTGCGGCGGCGGCGACTGGCCTCGGCGGTGTTTGGGCTTTCGACACGGTCGTTTATCACGCAACTGCTCGGACGACGCACGCGCGCAGCGGAATGCCGCTTGCCAGCCTTGTGAAGATGTGACCCTGTACAGGGTTGCGGGCGCACTTGGTAGGGCGTCGTACTCGGTTCGCGATGGGTTTACGAACGTGTCCCGTCACTTCCACGTCACACCGGTTGTGCGCCGCACGCGTGCAGCGGGGAAGCCGATTGCCAGCCTTGTGAAGAAGTGGCCCTGTACAGGGTTGCGGGCGCACTTGGTAGGGCGAGCGCACGCGGTCGTGCAGGAAGTTGATGGAAGCGAATGTATCCGCTGTCGACCTCAGATCAGGCGAGACAACCCGCTGAATTTAAGCATATCACTAAGCGGAGGAAA